>NC_056741.1:670271706-670291606 GCF_019279795.1 Protopterus annectens | reverse complement strand
TTGATGCAATACTTTAAATAGGACATGACAAGTATCACACATCAACTGGACAGGTGAAATCTTTGGTTACAGTCAAGGTGTCCCACAGGGTTCTGTACTAGGCCCTAACTTGTTTAGATTGTATTTTTCTGACCCTACTTTTTCATCTGAGGTGTTCTACAGTCGATATGCTGACAACCTGAAATTGGGTAAACTGATTACAAGTGTTACAGATAAGGCATGTCTGCAAAGTAATTTGACTAAATTGACCATTTGGGCACAGGAGAATACTATGTTGATAAATACATCAAAAACTAAGCATATGAGATTTGGGAGACATAAACTGAAAGGTGAATATTTAATACAGCACACAGTGATTGAGCAATAGACTCATTTAAGGACCTGGGTATATGGGTAGATTCAGCTATGAGTTTTTCTAATCATATCAACCAATTGGCTAATGATAGTTATAGAACTATAGTTTGTATAAAAAGATTTATAAAGTCTAGGAAATCAAACATAATGAAGTCATTGTTTGTTAGTTACATTAGACCCAAACTTGAGTATGGAATAACAATATGGAAACCCTATAGGAAAACAAGCATGAATAAACTGGAAAGAGTACAGCAGAAATATATTAAGGGCATCCATGGATGTGAAAATCTAAATTATTATGAAAGACTAAAATATCTGAACTTGTACAGTGTCTCTTATAGATACTTAAGAGGAGATCTTATTCAGGTATATAAGGCATTTAGGGACAACTACCTCTGGGAATGTTTGGGGTTATCAAAAAGTACTAGAGAATCATCAGATAACCTATGTAGAAGATTCTATAGGAATGAGAACTGTACTAATTGGTTCTCTGACAGAGTAGCTGATGCTTGGAACAAACTACCAAATTACATTAAAGCAAGTCTGGACAATTATTATGGGAACAAGTGTTTTGGCATATTGACAAGCTAGAAGGGCTTTAATGCCCATGCTTGAAACATTTGCATGTATGTATGTATGTATGTATGCACTGCTGTTATCCTTCAGTTGAAACATCATTTCTCAGTCCATGGTAGCCCACACAGAATTATTTCTGATAATGGTACCCAATTTACCAGTTAGTTGTTTCAGAAATTTGCAAAAGAATGGGAGTTTGTACATGTTACTAGTAGTCCAGAATACCCACAGTCAAATGAATTAGGTGAACATGCAGTACAGAGTGCAAAGCAATTATTAGAGAAGTCAAAGCATGATAATACTGATGTCTTTTTCAATTTACTCAATCTCAGAAATATACCCCGTAACGATATACTTGGATCGCCTACTCAGAGACTTCTATCTAGGCAAACCAGAACAACATTGCCTATCAGTTCCAGTTTGTTGAGGCATAAAACAAAAACAGCAGAACAATCAGAGCCCGACTATACAGAAAGCATTCTTTCCAGAAGTCCAGCTATGATAAATCGAGTAGATTATTTTGTCCATTGAAAGAAGGAGAGACAGTGAGGATACAAATGGCGGAAGGTTTCAACCGGATTGGTCAAGTAACAAATATATGTGCCGAGCTGAGATCATACTTCATAGAATCTGAGGGTGTGGAGCACGGGAGGAATTTTAGACTTCCTTTTCCTGTATCAGAATCGATATTGCAGCATTGTTCCTGTGATTCAGACTTTAAATCTCAGAGCTATTCAGACAATGTTCCTGTTGCAGAACATGTCTTAACTTCTACTTCTCTTCCTGATGATGTTCCTGATGTCCCCAAAATTGAACATTAGGCAGAGACAGTCCCAGTTGCTAGACCTAATTCTAATTTTTATGTCACATGATTTGGTCGTATTTCCAGACCTAGTGTGAAATACACTGCAACATGGACATAATTGTCTATGTGTATTTAGTTCTGTATAATTGCATGTCAAAGAATTATTTGTATCAATTTCATGTCAATTAATGTCATCAGTGTTGCATGACTCATTTCTCAAAGAGGGAAGATGTAGAATAGTGCGTGTGTGTGTGTGTGTGTGTTGTACCTTTAAGAAGGGTTTCAAGGACAGCACATGCATATAAATAGCAAGCATGTGCTAGGTTCAGTGCCATTTTGCGAATGCAGCCAGAGAGTGAGAATGTATGAGTATGACAGCTAGTTTGTTTACAAGTTTATCTATGTTAAAGTTATTAAGCCTCAGTCCTGATGTGTTTGTATATAATACAGCTGCTTGAATAGAACCCACAAATGCTCGTCTGTTTTATCCTGACCGGATGAGCAACAATGATAATGGATGTAACTGAGTCCTGTGATAGCATGTAAATGTTCTTTTTTATCAGCAACATGTAGAAAGTCACCTGCTAATGCATTAATGGCAAAATACATATTCAACTGGGACTCTAGTGCAGAAATACATCCATATAAAGCCATGCACATACTGATGGAGGTAGAAAAATCCTGTGTGTGTGTGCACATGTATTGTGCAAAAACAGCTTTGATAGCAGTGACTTGGTAGCTCAGTCAGTTAAATGACTTTCATACAGAACATTTTGCCACACACAGTCCTGGGTTCAAATCCAGTATTGTGCTGCATTCCAATTACATTATTGTGAAGACCGCAATTAATGGATCACTAATACAGCCTTTATCCACACAAAGCATTGCAAATTAAATAACTGCTTTTCAGTGCATGAAGTCTCAGGCCTGCAGGTAGGACACACTTCACATATCCGTATAGCAGCGCTATATGTCGCATAGTACTCTGTTATTGACACAGTTGCCTAACATATGTACCTTAAACACATGCCTTAATTGGAGTGTAAAGGATACTCTCTCCCTGGCTCTGCTTCTACAACAAGGCTGACACAGCTGACATGGATACACCTACAGCTTGTTGTCCTCCAAAGTGTTCACACTCTCTGCCTGTGTCTACTACCTGTAACAGCAACTGCAGCCTATGGTACACACAGCTCTATGTAAAGGTTTCTGCTACAGACCTATCCTCTGCAACAATGTAGTCTCCTCACCCGAGTAGTGTCCATCTCAACAGCTAAGAAAGGGGCTCAGGTCTACATGACGGCCTGATATATTGCACAGTAGTTGCATGTCATTGACTAGTGATAGTACAATTTAGCTGTTTTGGCTGCAATTACCATTTCAGAACCACAGCATAGTTTAGAGGTAATCACTAGTCACCTGCTGATGGGAAGGATGTTTAAAAGGCAAGCAGCTGGCTATCGGGAACCATTCTGTATGAGACCTTACTCACACAGAGCACCCCTTTGTGAAACATTACTAGTAGCACATTTCAACAGAGGAGTACTGTACTCCACCAGGTATGTAACTGTTTTTTGTGTATAACAGGCTGCAGATAGGAGGATACAGGTATGGGGAATAGGGATTGCAGCAGTAAGCCTGTCTTACACCTGTGATAATGACATATCATTGATATCCTGCTGTGATACACCTACAGGGGATGTACAATACTCCAAGGTTGTTTCTGTCTTTTGTCATTGTGGAAAGCTGCTGTTGTTGGACTATCCCTTCATAGTGGTTATAACAGCACACTGCTATTAGTCTGGCACTGGTCTTATGACATATTATTGGGTGGTTGGCTTTAGCGGACACACTACACACCACTGGAGTGTTGGGTATATGATTATACAGCAGAATTCCTCATGGCACACAGGGAAATACCTCACTAGTGATACTCTCTTAGTTGGATCTACACATGTTGTATGTTGTCACACTGTGGGGTATGACATGTGTGAGTGAGCAGTGGATAGTGCCAGCCATTTTGCCCTTGCTGTACCTGTACATAGTGGACTTCCATGTATCTGATCCTGTACTGTGTTCCCTTTCTGCTGTTTTTCAGGAATAATGTGCCACAGATGACAGCCGCCCTTCTCAGATGTAGAGAATGAGATAATCTTGTAAGGACTAAGGCAGCATCATGACATCCTGCTAT
Source organism: Protopterus annectens (assembly GCF_019279795.1). Lineage (NCBI taxonomy): Eukaryota > Metazoa > Chordata > Ceratodontiformes > Protopteridae > Protopterus > Protopterus annectens. The sequence continues at coordinate 670,287,680 of NC_056741.1, read as the reverse complement.
CCAGGGGAGACATTATAGGGAACAGCAGAATGACATATAAGCAGCTTCAACACTGGGCAACCGATATGACTAATGCTGCAAGTTGACAGGCAGTGGATATAGCCAGGGATCATGATGTCACCAGTGGAGGGCCTGCAGCAAAACAACAACTCTCAGCCACTAAGGAATTCCTAGTGCACCTAGGCACATGAGACAGCTCCCAGGCATCCATCACATCGTACATTGTGGTGGTGGGTGCCACAGTTTCCACAGCTAAGGAGCGTGCAGGTAAGCTTACTGTGATCAGCATTTTAATTCTGTAGCAGTCAGTGTGTCAGGCTGTTGATACTCTTATGTGGGGGTCAGGTCTTTGTTCTTTGTGGGGGTGTAACCTCAGGTATACACTTACATGCAGATTGGGAGCAATACAACAAGTAACACAGTAGCTACTGTAAATGTGAACTGTATGGACATATTGCCTTGTTGTGCTGCAACATGCAGTGGTACTGACATTATCTCACCCTCAACTTTTTACAGGTCTGTCAGGTATTGCCCAAGGCCATGGTCCTGCCCCTGGTATGTATGACACTTGTTTTGTTAAGGGACAATTATAGTGTAGTACAGTTAAGGGCCAGAATAATGCCCTATGTACACGTAAGTATGCGTGTAAACAGCATAGGATGTTTTTAAGTACCAGTCTGGAAGAGGTATCTAAGGTTTCAATAGGGGTAGTCACAGAAGTGTAGTTCAACAAACAGATACAAACAAACAGATACATTTTGGCACTTACAGGTAAGACCAGATAAGGATCCTGGTTGAAATGAGGCAAGGAAACTAAAATGCCTTTTAAAATGGAACAGGTTGAAGGCAAATACATTAGGCAGTGAAATGTGTATTTTCATATAATTATGAAGAGAGTTATACTGGGTTTTATGTGTTATTTTTTCAATTATAGTGTCATACTGAGTAAGTAAATGGTAACTATTACTGGTCATATTTGGCTTGATTTACCTCAAGTGATGGTTATAAAGGTCCTGAGTTGAATTTGAATTGTGTTCCGAAGTAGTGCTTTGTGGACAAAGGCAGAGAAGGAAGTTGTTTGACCATAATCCAGTTGTGGGTCTTCATTGTTAGGAGTCTTGGATGCTTTTCATTCAGAATAGTGCAGGTATTAATGTACTGCTTTTTTCATTCTTATTGCAAGTGCCCATGGAGGTTGTAGTCTGTCTCCTTCACAACTTGATGTCAGTGTCTCCTCGGACACTGATGATGATGGTGGCCAAAGTGAGGCACATGTGGGGGTGTTGGAGGCTGAATCTGTTCCAGAGATAGACATCACTGTTCTCCCCCGATTGTCACCACACACAGTCTGTATGCCCACACATACCCCATCCCCAGGGGCCACAGATATTGGACAGTCAGAGGGTGGAGACATTTAACAGGAAAGTGTGGCAACTATGTCTCCAGTGAATGTAGACACTGGTCATAGCCAGAGAGCTGGCAAGGTCCCACACACGTGGATTGACAGGGGTGCTTGTAAGAGGCCTGCTGTCCATCCACCACCTATTGCAGGTATCACATCATGGGTCACCCATCGCATGTTTTGGATTGTCATAGAGGAACAGTCATGGTCTGAATGAAACACTAGGCAAATGCTTAGGGTTATGGATGCCAAACATTCTGACATCTATAACAGCCTTCACCGCATTGGGGACACCCTGGATTGGTTCAGTGATGCAGTGGACAGATGGTGGGCTGAGACAGTGTTTGTCTTGGACTTCACATTGTCTTTGCTGGAATGTGTGGTTGGAGTTGAGTGTTGGACCCATGGACGTAGGTCAGCAACACCATCTGCTGAGAGTCCACATGGGCATGCACATTCACATTCCCATAGTAGCAGTACATCCAGTGCTACAGAGGGGAGTGTGCTGTCCACACCATGATGTGGCAGGCCATGGGCTCATGGTGCTGGGCATTTCCTTGGTGGACATGGTCCCAGCAGACAGGAGTCACTGTCACGTACTAGCATCACTTCTGACCTTGGGCATGGAGGTGCCAGTGCAATTCCTGGCAGAGCCAGTTCCCGTGTTCAGGGCCAGAGACGGTGAACTGTCAACTCTACCATGTATGGTCCAAAGCTGTTCAACATACACACATGTAGGGCTAGCACTGAGATTGACTGTGTTCATGCACACACTCACACACCACTGTCAAATGCAGGTCACCTACAGACACACACAACACCTCTCCATGGTCTATCTTACATGGTGCCCCCTGACTCACACACATGCTGTCTACCATTTGGGCCAGCCTAGACTTCCTGCATCCCCACACAACACCCTGTGGAAGTGATGATACCTGTGCCACATCCCTGTCATCCTTGACATCGATGTAGGGAAACTAAGCTATGGGTCTGATGCACAAAGTAACTATATTACCTAACATGTACTTGTGTAATGCGGTGTTAGTTCACCATGCCACTTGAAGTGGTTAACATGAGATACTGTATGCTGGCATTTGTCATGAGTATGCTACATAGATGTGTGTAGATTAAGTGGTTCTTATGTTGCATGTTGTTGATTTGGCTGAATAGTTACACAATGGCAGGTGTGTCACGGGCCTGTTTATGTTTTTGTTACAGGAGTCTGTTGGGATAACCTATGGATACACAGTGAAAATAAAGCAGCACAAGATGGCATGTCAGCACAGAGGACATATGTCATCACCAAGGTACAGCACTGTAATGGCATCGCTCCATAGGTTCAAATGTGTATAACATGCTGACAAAGACAATGTTGACCTTCAGCATACTCATGCATCCCTAATCTGTGAGAAGGTCTGCTACCCTTTGTAAGTACCACCAGAGTTTTGATGGAGATGAAGCATCTACATATATCCTGTGTCCAGTACCAACAGTTGCCTGGCAACAGTTAATGATTGTTGTGTTCTGCATCCCTATGTGTAACCTACACATGATGTGCATCACATCAGATGTATGCATGACATGCATGGGAGGCCTGTTTCATGTATGGTGTACTGCCTGTGTTACTTACTTGTCTCACCAGCATGTAATATGCATACCACACTGATGTTGTTGGTATGTAGCACAAGTGACACATGTGTTAGTCCTGTCATGGATACAAAGAAGGTACACAGTGGGAACTACATCTCTCTGTATGAATCCATACACGTCCCCTGCAAAGCATTTTGGAGACAGACTACACATGTATGGACATGGACTTCATAGGGCATGTTCTCTTCAATGTGTATTGGTGTACCTTGGAACCTGTGTGGCTGCTACAGTTGTACAATATGCCTGTGTAGTGACATGGCAAGGGTGCTCTTGCACACAATGATAGCTGTGATGACTGCCGCATTCAGTATACCAGTGTCAGTCAGGGAAGTAAGTCCCAACCCTGTCAGTATTGGTTGTATAATAGTGAATGTATCCGCATCTTTTTGACCAGTGACAGTCAAAGGCTACAGTACTCTCTGTGATCATTTCATGTGTCTCATGGTTCCATAACATGTTGTAAAATACTCTAACAGGCTCACACAAACACATGGCTACACTAAGGCTAGCACCACTTCCAATTAGTGCATACAGGACATGCCAAGGCATACACATAGTTCAGGTTGGTTGTATGTAGATGTGCACACTTACCTATTTAATGGTACATAATACAGATCACAGTATGTGGTGCATGCAACACACCTCATGTGTGCTAGTACTATCATTTTAGGGCATATTATGCTTGATGACATATGCCAGCCTTGTTGTGGTCAGTCAGAGCCACATCACCCTGCTACAAATAAAACACTGCAAAGCCCTACATATTAACAAATATTCCACTGAATGATTGAGAAACAAATCAGACCAAGAAATTAGCATACAAAAAATTTTAATCTCCGCTTTCATCCACAAAGGGACTTCACCAGAATAAAAAACACTGTTCAATTACAATTATATATACACACCTCTGACCAATCATGTAATCAAGTCAATTAACAATGAATTAAAACATTAATTAGACCTTTCAATAAGAAATCATAAACTATAAATATATGAGTTTAATATTAAATAATTATTGTAAAATCTTTAACTTTTTTTTTTTAAATATTTAATGTTAATAGAACTGTTTAAACCAGGAAAAGTATATACCCCTAATTCTAATTGCCATAACGTTTCCCCTTTGTTCCATCATATTTTTAAAGTCCCCACCTCTCCTATCTAAGGGTACCTGTTCTATTATAGTAAACATAGACTTATGAAATTTGGGACATTCTCAGGAATGTTTATAAGGAGCATTTCTATCATTTTTATTCATAACTGCATACAGTTGCTCTTTGAGTCTAGTGTCTAAAGTTCTAGTGGTCATGACAACATAATAGGCACTACATCTACTACATGTACTGAAATATACCACACCTTTAGAATTACTTTAAATGTACCAGGACTAGGAATAGTGTAGTTAAGATGTTCTAAAAATAAAGATCCTTCTCCAATAAACCTACAGACAGAACAATTGCCACACTTATACATTACTTTAGGTTTAAGAGACGCAAGTCCCTGATTCTCAAAACTAGTATTCTCATGTTGTAATATATTTTTTAAGTTGCAAGAATTCATAAAAACAAATTTAGGTTCTGTCCCAACATTTTTAACTAGCTCTAAGTTACCTTCTAAAATCTTTCAGTGATTTTTAATAATAGAACAGATATTATAACTGTTGACTGTCGTATCAGCATTACAAACTACTATATTATTACTAGAAATTATTTTTCACTCCCAATTTATGGAGACTTTTCAGCAAAATAGGTGGAACAAATATTTTTTTTTCTGTCTGATTTCTTTGGCTGTTGTCTGAAGCATATTAAAATCACAACCCCTTAGTTTTAAACAGATTGATTATATACAATGCTTCTTCTTCAAATTCACTATCATCTGAAGTCATCCTAGAGGCTCTAATTAACTGCCCTTTAGGTATATTCCCCAGGATTCATGAAGCTCGGCACAAGGACAGCGTTAGCCTTGCGCTGACCGTGCGGCGTAGAGATGGAGCAGCAGTACCACATGCATATTAATGAAGGCACGCTGCCGCAATGTCCACGTGCATAGGAAACGTGCGTGAGTGCAGGGGGCGTGTCTAAGCGCTGCATGGAGGCATGAACATGTCGGCTGCATACGTGCAACCTAAAATGCTGACTAGTACAGCCTGTCTCTAATAATAACCACTCCTGTCAGTGTCCGTGGATACTGAAATGTATGCAAAGCATACAAGACTGTTTTACGAACACCAAAATAAAAAGTAAACACAAAGGCACGTAGCTGAATATTGAGTCCCCGTCCCTCGAACAAATGACATTTAAAACCCCATGCCCATATTCCATTGTAGTGTTGATAGTTATACCAAGTGGAAGCGAAATGCAGCATGTTAGCGTGCTGCTGCCATTTGCTAAGCCTAGACCAATGGTTAGGGTTACCACCTGTCCCACATTGTGAGGGACAGTCCCCCTCTGGGCAGTTGTGTCCATACCAAAACCATTATAAATGTTAAATGTCCTGCGATTGTAGGACATAATTATGTCCCATATTTTATGTAATAGTCCATTACAATACTTATTTCCGTAAGCAAAACACCTGTTACAAGAAACAGAATAAGCAACTAAACAAAACAGAATAAGCAACTACACTGCTACAACAATAAGCTTACATTTAGACATAAAACTAAAATACTATCCTTTGTACTGACCGTGGGTATGTGTTGGCCTGTAAAATCTGATGTGTGTCCCAAAAATGTCCCATTTTTGTCATATGAAAAGGTGGCAACCCTACCAATGGTCAGAGCATTCACTCAATATCTGCCCATTCGCGGTTCAAGTCATCCTTGTCAGGACAGCCCAAAGATGAACGGGTATTACCCGGTCTACCTACCATGTCATGAAATATAAGTATTTGCGTGTACCTATGTGCGTGAAGTACAGCATGTGGAAGATCAAAAATGCTAGGGTAGTCCTCACAACCATATTGGTACCAGAGATATGTAGTGTACGCAATGTGTTCTGTTGACTGTGCCATGGGCCATGAACCAGAGAAGGGATGGATGGTGTGTGTGGAATATGGGGGTGGGGGGTGATGGGTAATGTAATAATTCGCCAAGGTGAGACTGGGTCGGATGCACAATAGGTGAACTGGAGGTGTATGAGGGAGCAGTGGGTGAATCAGAAAGAAAACCAAAGAACAAACATTTACATCTGCAATACAACCTGACAGGCCATACTGTAGAACACAATCCCACAAATATATGAACATTAAAATGTGTGATACACATGTACAGAAACTTTACTGGCACATACCCACATAATGGTCTGACCTGAACTGAACCATCCAACCCCAACACACCAGGATACATAACTGAATACCCATCATCCCCTCCACAGCACACCACCCCTCCCTTCCTGAACGTCCACCAAAACCACCCATAATTGGGCTGCTAGCTTGGCGCAGTCATATCTGCACATAGTGACCCCTACTCATATCTAGTAGGCAGTCTCACCCTAGGCAGTCTCAGGATTGCAAACTATTTATCCCTTGCATGTATAACTCTACCTCATTTTCGTAAATCCAAAAACATTGAGGTTATCGGTCCCAAAATTTTGGATATCCCTCATGGGATAAGCATCTCTTCTAAAGATTAGAGTTGGTGTCATGACACAATGTCCAGTCCCATAGACATCTGGACACAAGTTGTATAAGCAGTAGTTGTCCACAACCCTGCTCAGCCTCCAGCCAGTTCTGCAGAACCTACGACCCGGGATTAAACACTTGACCGTGATGCACGTCTCCCACGTGCATTATCGGGAATATATACCTTTTACATTCGCATAGTGGCAGTCAGATATAGGGTGATTAAGGCACTTTAAAGCAGACATAAGTAGGGTTACCACCTGTTCCACTTTGTGAGGGACAGTCCCTTCTTGGGCAGTTGTGTCCTGACCTAAAATAATAAAATGGCAAATGTCCTGAGATTGTAGGAAATAATTGTGTCCCATATTTCATGTAACAGTTGCATGAAATTGTTATTTCTGTATGTATAATACTTAAATGTTACAAGAAACAGAATAAACAAATAAACTGCCACAAGAATAAGCTTTCATTTAGGCAAAAAAGTAAAGTTCTAACCTTTGTACTGACTGTGGGTATGTGTCGGCCTGTAAAATCTGATGTGTGTCCCAAAAATGTCCCACTTTGGCCATTTGAAAAGGTGGCAACCCTAGACGTAAGCGGGTATGCAAGCGTGTATGTGCGACGGTAAATGGCAGTGATTTAACGGTATGGGAAATGTAAATAAGCATGTAGGTGTATATGCATGTGTATGTACAGACCGATATATTTATATATATATATATATATATATATATATATATATATATATATATATATATATACATATATATATATATATATATATATATATATATATATATATATATATATATATATATATATATATCTATATATATATATATATATATATATATATATATATATATATATATATATATATATATATATATATATATATATATATATATATATATATATATATATTTATATATATATATATATATATATATATATATATATGAAGAATGAACATGGTCACAATATAACAGTCATAACGATTGTGAAGGGAAACAGCAGCGGACCCCCCCGTTATATTTAATGCTGTTATATCAGGTTGGCCAGAGGTGAGCACACCTCTGCATCCTCAATCACAGGTAGGACGCTAAAAGTGGAACTAACTATGTCCCCATGATAAGTCTGACTTTCAGCTAGGTACAGGGCAGTTCCGTTCCCCAGTTGGACAAGCCTAAACCCAGATGACCACGTGAACACCCTGACAATCAAATACATGTATGTGCCAGGACTATAGGCTTTGGAGGTCTGAATATACTTTGAGTGAGTCAACATGCGGCACGGGTCCAGAGCAGTAGGGAATGGCGCATGTGTAGTAGTGCGGTTTTCCCAACAGGAAAATGGATGCCTGCTGTGTTAGTGAAATGTTGAGGCATGTGTTCGGGTAACTATGAACCATGGATATACATATAAATGAAGCAGAACACCAATAGTGTAGTGGTTAGAGCATCTGACTATCGAGCAGACATTGTCAGTTCGACTGCAGCACACACCATTTGTGACGCGTAATCTGTATATGAGCATATCTTGCTAATTTTATGCTGTATAACAATATACTACCAATGAAATGTGAACTGGGGTGACATACCTCAGTAAGAATGTACAAAGATATTGCGTGACGTGAATCGGCGGTTAAACAGAAAACCGCAGCTGAAAAGTGTTGTACTCACCCTTTGTCCAACGACCCTTGTTCTGCCCAGCAACACAATATACCACATTGGCCAGGCCCGATGCCAGGACCCTACACATCACAATCAATGTGATTTACCACTAAGCCACGGCAGTTATACCTAACGTCAATGTTATCACAAACATAGCAGACAGCATAGTCATTCAACAGTATGATCAAAGTAATTAAATCATATAGATGTATATGCATCGCATACACACACACACACACATGTATATATATATATATATATATATATATATATATATATATATATATATATATATATATAGATATATATATATATATATATATAGGGTAACCACCTGTCCCAGTTTAGGGACAGTCCCTCTTTGGGCAGTTGTGTCCTGTACACTTAGTGTCAAATGGCAGATGTCCTGAGATTTAATGACAAAAATATGTCCTATATTTATGTAATAGTTGCATAAAACAGTTATTCTGTATCTGAAACACCTAAATTTCATAAGAGACTGAATAAGCAACTAAAATGCTACAAGTATAAGCTGTCAATTAGGCATAAAAGTAAAGCACTCTCCTTTGTACTGACTGTGGGCATGTGTCGGCCTGTAAAATCTGATGTGTGTCCCAAAGATGTCCCACTTCGGCCATGTGAAAAGGTGGCAACCTTATCAATAGTCAGAGCATTCACTCAATATCTGCCCATTCGTAGTCCAGGTCGTCCCTGTCTGGATGTCCCAAAGATGAACGGGTATTTTCTGGGTCTACCCACCATGTCATGAAAGATAGGTATTTGCATGTACCTATGTGCATGAAGTACAGCATGTGGAAGATCAAATATGCCAGGGTTGTCCGCAAACCATATTGGTACCAGAGATATGTAGTGTACGCAATGTGTTCTGTTGACTGTGCCATGGGCCATGAACCAGAGAAGGGATGGATTGTGTGTGTGGAATATGGGGGTGGGGGGTGATGGGTAATGTAATAATTCGCCAAGGTGAGACTGGGTCGGATGCACAATAGGTGAACTGGAGGTGTATGAGGGAGCAGTGGGTGAATCAGAAAGAAAACCAAAGAACAAACATTTACATCTGCAATACAACCTGACAGGCCATACTGTAGAACACAATCCCACAAATATATGAACATTAAAATGTGTGATACACATGTACAGAAACTTTACTGGCACATACCCACATAATGGTCTGACCTGAACTGAACCATCCAACCCCAACACACCAGGATACATAACTGAATACCCATCATCCCCTCCACAGCACACCACCCCCCTCCCTTCCTGAACGTCCACCAAAACCACCCATACTCGGGCTGCTAGCTTGGCGCAGCCATATCTGCACATAGTGACCCCCTACTCATATCTAGTAGGCAGTCTCACCCTAGGCAGTCTCAGGATTGCAAACTATTTATCCCTTGCATGTATAACTCTACCTCATTTTCGTAAATCCAAAAACATTGAGGTTATCGGTCCCAAAATTTTGGATATCTCTCATGGGATAAGCATCTCTTCTAAAGATTAGAGTTGGTGTCATGACACAATGTCCAGTCCCATAGACATCTGGACACAAGTTGTATAAGCAGTAGTTGTCCACAACCCTGCTCAGCCTCCAGCCAGTTCTGCAGAACCTACGACCCGGGATTAAACACTTGACCGTGATGCACGTCTCCCCACGTGCATTATCGGGAATATATACCTTTTACATTCGCATAGTGGCAGTCAGATATAGGGTGATTAAGGCACTTTAAAGCAGACATAAGTAGGGTTACCACCTGTTCCACTTTGTGAGGGACAGTCCCTTCTTGGGCAGTTGTGTCCTGACCTAAAATAATAAAATGGCAAATGTCCTGAGATTGTAGGAAATAATTGTGTCCCATATTTCATGTAACAGTTGCATGAAATTGTTATTTCTGTATGTATAATACTTAAATGTTACAAGAAACAGAATAAACAAATAAACTGCTACAAGAATAAGCTTTCATTTAGGCAAAAAAGTAAAGTTCTAACCTTTGTACTGACTGTGGGTATGTGTCGGCCTGTAAAATCTGATGTGTGTCCCAAAAATGTCCCACTTTGGCCATTTGAAAAGGTGGTAACCCTAGACGTAAGCGGGTATGCAAGCGTGTATGTGCGACGGTAAATGGCAGTGATTTAGCGGTATGGAAATGTAAATAAGCATGTAGGTGTATATGTATGTGTATGTACAGACCGATATATTTATATATATATATATATATATATATATATATATATATATATATATATATATATATGTATATATATATATATATATATATATATATATATATATATATATATATATCTATAATATATATATATATATATATATATATATATATATATATATATATATATATATATATATATATATATATATATATATATATATATATATATAGCTATATATATATATATATATATATATATATATATATATATATATATATATATATATGAAGAATGAACATGGTCACAATATAACAGTCATAACGATTGTGAAGGGAAACAGCAGCGGACCCCCCCGTTATATTTAATGCTGTTATATCAGGTTGGCCAGAGGTGAGCACACCTCTGCATCCTCAATCACAGGTAGGACGCTAAAAGTGGAACTAACTATGTCCCCATGATAAGTCTGACTTTCAGCTAGGTACAGGGCAGTTCCGTTCCCCAGTTGGACAAGCCTAAACCCAGATGACCACGTGAACACCCTGACAATCAAATACATGTATGTGCCAGGACTATAGGCTTTGGAGGTCTGAATATACTTTGAGTGAGTCAACATGCGGCACGGGTCCAGAGCAGTAGGGAATGGCGCATGTGTAGTAGTGCGGTTTTCCCAACAGGAAAATGGATGCCTGCTGTGTTAGTGAAATGTTGAGGCATGTGTTCGGGTAACTATGAACCATGGATATACATATAAATGAAGCAGAACACCAATAGTGTAGTGGTTAGAGCATCTGACTATCGAGCAGACATTGCCAGTTCGACTGCAGCACACACCATTTGTGACGCGTAATCTGTATATGAGCATATCTTGCTAATTTTATGCTGTATAACAATATACTACCAATGAAATGTGAACTGGGGTGACATACCTCAGTAAGAATGTACAAGGATATTGCGTGACGTGAATCGGCGGTTAAACAGAAAACCGCAGCTGAAAAGTGTTGTACTCACCCTTTGTCCAACGACCCTTGTTCTGCCCAGCAACACAATATACCACATTGGCCAGGCCCGATGCCAGGACCCTACACATCACAATCAATGTGATTTACCACTAAGCCACGGCAGTTATACCTAACGTCAATGTTATCACAAACATAGCAGACAGCATAGTCATTCAACAGTATGATCAAAGTAATTAAATCATATAGATGTATATGCATGCGTACGTACACACACACACACACACACACACACACACACATGTATATATATATATATATATATATATATATATATATATATATATATAGATATATATATAGGGTAACCACCTGTCCCAGTTTGCGAGGGACAGTCCCTCTTTGGGCAGTTGTGTCCTGTACACTTAGTGTCAAATGGCAGATGTCCTGAGATTTAATGACAAAAATATGTCCTATATTTATGTAATAGTTGCATAAAACAGTTATTCTGTATCTGAAACACCTAAATTTCATAAGAGACTGAATAAGCAACTAAAATGCTACAAGTATAAGCTGTCAATTAGGCATAAAAGTAAAGCACTCTCCTTTGTACTGACTGTGGGCATGTGTCGGCCTGTAAAATCTGATGTGTGTCCCAAAGATGTCCCACTTCGGCCATGTGAAAAGGTGGCAACCTTATCAATAGTCAGAGCATTCACTCAATATCTGCCCATTCGTAGTCCAGGTCGTCCCTGTCTGGATGTCCCAAAGATGAACGGGTATTTTCTGGGTCTACCCACCATGTCATGAAAGATAGGTATTTGCATGTACCTATGTGCATGAAGTACAGCATGTGGAAGATCAAATATGCCAGGGTTGTCCGCAAACCATATTGGTACCAGAGATATGTAGAGTATGCAATGTGTTCTGTTGTCTGTGCCATGGGCCATCAACCATCAATTAACTTCCAATTTCTCAGTTTCTATTGAGAGGTCCCCTTGTCTCTGATTTTCATATTGGACATGTGATATTTGAAATAAAAATACATGGCTATCGCCCATACTTAAAGTATGTTTAGCTATACACTAAAATCCTGGCCCCCTCTTAGTACAATATTAGTACAATATAAGTGATTCCTGATCCTCTCTCGTAGACTCCTATTAGTCTTACCCACGTAGTATTTAAAACACACCTGACAGTGAGCTATATGAACTACATTTCTAATAAGACAACTGCCAGTGCTAATCAGCGTCAAGGGGACCTCTCAACAGAAACTGAGAAATCCTAAGTTAATTGGATTCTCAGACTGGGTGCACATAGGGGGAGAGGTATAAATGACAGTATCTCTTTAAAACCTATACTCAAATTGAGAACATTTAGATAACACATTGTTTTTGATTGTTTTTGATTTTTATTTTGTTTTATTTATTTCAGTATACTCACTTATGGGGATTTCTGCTATAGGTAACAATACAACTGATATATTATGTATACTAAGCATGGTATTGGCTGTAACTTGTGATTATAGGGGTATATTAAGTTCTTATAGATCTCGTTGTGTTTATAACATTAAGTATATAATTAGATTTTATTAAGGTTGATTGAATAATGAGTTTTGTTAGTTAGCTATATATATTCAATGTTTTAAGTCCATTTGTAATGTCTGATGAAGTGGAGTGGTGTATCCGCGAAAGCGCTCACATCTTTTGTACAATAAACTGGATGTTTTTACCTGTGTTACTGGATTTTTAAGAGTTTTATCCCTTGGAATGAACTTGTCATCTGTCTGCTGCTTCTACATCTGAGGGGTGTTTTTGATACTAAAGGGTTCTACGTTCTTGTTTTGATATGTGTATATATATATATATATATATATATATATATATATATATATATATATATATATATACACACACACACACATACACACATATTCTATATATATATATATATATATATATATATATATATATATATATATATATATATATATATACACACATATACACACACAGACATATTTTTTTAATATATATATTTGTTTTATATATTTATATATATATATATATAGATATATATATGTATATATATATATATATATATATATATATATATATATATATATATATATATATATATATATATATATATATATATATATATGATGAATGAACATTGTAACAATAAAGCATAGATAAGGTATGAGAAGGGAATCAACAGCAACTACAGTATCATAGAGTGCTGTCAGTGTATGCCATATAACGCTGGCCAAGAGTGAGAAAAGCACTGATACACACACCACAGGCAGGATATTACCAGTGAGAGTAACATAGTTGAATTGCTCAGTCTACTTTACACACAGACAGAGGATAGTCCCTGCCGGGACTACCCAAATATTAATAAGAGTGTTTAGCCCTCTGACCATTACACAAGCAAGGGCAGGTATGTTCAAAGACTAAATAGTGGGAGAGCCTGGGAATACACGAGACAGGACAATATATGTGTAGGGCCCCTAACGCTCTGGAGAGGGCAATGTTTGGAGGTGTGTCATGGCTGCGATAACAAGTGCATATTGGAAATTATGCGTGTATGTTGAACACGGGTGGGGTGGAGGAACTATGGGTATGAAATTATGGATCCAGGCGTGCCAGGGTTGGATGGCCCGGTTCTAATTGGACCGCTCTGTGGAGGTCAGCGAGTTCGTAATAGGTATATATGCATATACACATGCAGACATCAATATGTAGAAGTACATTCTCTAACAAATGCATTCCATTTGTAGACATAAATAATAGGAATGTGCACATACAAACATCGACAGTAGATGGAATAATAGGCTTTGCGGAAGAGGGACAGGATGAAACTGCTACAACGCAAAGGCGTGTACAGTGTCCTAAGTCAGTGCTGTGCTGACGATAATCAAATGTGAGGGCCTCCTCACACATGGAATCATTCCTGTGATCTGTCCGCTACATTCATAAATAGGCTCACAATTATATATATATATATATATATATATATATGTTTGTTTTTTTTTTTAATTTTAATTTTATTTTACATTTGTTGACCGGGCTAGTCTAACTGGATATATGTCCATTTTCAGTAGAGGCCCGGGGAGATAAGCTCCAAGACATGATAATATACAAATACAATTACAAACAACAAAAAGCAAAATTTGTAATAAAAAATAGCAAATATAGTAAAAATATAATAAAAATAATCAAGCAATGGTTAAGTGTTGTAAAGCATAGAGGTTAGCACAGGGTGTGTAAAGAGGACAAGAGTCATAAACAGTTCAAATTGAAAGGTACAGGGACATCATACAGGTAAAGTCAATAGAAAAGAAAGGAAGTTAGTTGTGTAGTGATGTTACTAAGAATTAACCTGAAAAAAAGGTATGTAAAGAGGAGCAAAATTGTGTAAAATAGGGAGACATGAGAAAAAAATAATAAGAAGGAAGATGTAACAGTGGATAGTAAGCACAGGATAGGCAAGGTCAAGTTTAAAGAGATAGATGACTAGTCCGGTTTGGTACAGGGGCATAGCCAGTATGATTTGAGGTAAAGTTTAAGTCTGTTTTTGAAGAGTGATAAGGAAGTAAGTGAGGAGAGGTCATTAGGGAGAAGATTCCAGGATTTACCTACAGTATTAGAGAAGAGAGAATCCCCAGCCCTGTTATTAGTTTTAGAGGTGTGTACAAGAAGTTTGTGTGATGAGTGTAAAGACTTCAGATTATTATAGGGGGTGATAAGGCTAGATAAACTAGGAGTATTAGAAGGCTTATAAAGAATGTTGTGGGCAATGGTTAGTTGGTGAAACTTAATCAGGTGTTGTAGTTCTAACCATCTTAGCTGATTTAGATTTATACAATGGTGGGTTCTAAATGGGTTTCCTGTTGCAAATCTTGCAATGTTATTATAGGACAATTCCAATTTGCTGAAGATAGTCTTGGACAGATTAGTAAAACTTGGAGAAGCATAAAGGAGTGTAGAGATCAAATGAGTGTGAGCTATAGTAGTTCTGGCAGTAGGAGAAAGGAAGGGTTTAATCCTATAGAGAGTGCCAATTTTTTCGTGACAGTCTTTATAGTATTGTTAATATGGATGTCGAAGTTCAGATTGTTGTCGATGGTGACACCTAGAAGTTTGGTGGTAGAGTCTGGAGATATTATAGTACCATTGGTGGATGTCACAGAGAAATAAAGAGGAGTGGACTTCTGAGTAGGAGTGAAGAGGAGGAGTTTGGTTTTCTTTGGGTTCAAAAGAAGGCAATGCTGAGTGAACCATTGTTCAACTATGTTGAATACCTTCCGTTTGAGAGAGTAAAGGTCTTGGAAGGATGTAGCTGAGCATAGTAGTGTGGAGTCGTCAGCATATTGTATGCAAGTGGCTTGGGAGATAGCTAGATGAAGGTCATTTATAAATATGGAGAAGAGGAGATGTCCTAGTATGGACCCTTGAGGGACACCTAAAGTAATGGGTAGGT
>NC_056741.1:670244981-670271206 GCF_019279795.1 Protopterus annectens | reverse complement strand
TACATGACTACAGTATCGGTGGTGTGGGCGTGTGTAATCATTTGGCAACGGCAGGCATTCGACTGTACGGACTCGGCGGCCTGTCCAGTGACGTAATCATATTATATGCATGTTCCTCATACGATCTGCTCCCATCTGCCTGATACATGGGAACTGATACTCTGCAATGCTGACATGTGAATATGATTTTGTTAACGCAGCTGTCCGCCGAGTCATGCTACCGCATACCTACTGTACGTTTTCCACCTTTCAGATTGCACGACGGGAGACTGTAGGAGTGACACCTTTCCCACTTTGCATGGAACAGTCCCTCATTAGGCATATGTCATGTGACAATACCAGTCCTCTCAACCAATCGGGGACAAATTTCTACTGAATCAGGGACAAGTCAAGAAAACATCAGGGGCAATCAGGGACACTTTTAAAAAAGTAGTACTATTAACTTGAAACATTCACAGAATCAGAGCATATCAATTAATACACATTTTCTGAAGTAAAAGAAGTTTATAACTCTTACTTATTGTCATTAGTCATTAAGTGTAATTCACCACCTTTCCTCCAAAAGTCACTAATTTTAGGAGGGATTCAGAGGGACAGAGTTAAACGTTCAGTCAAAATCAGGGACGTCCCTGAAAATCAGGGACAGTTGAGAGGTATGGACAATACTCTAGCCATTGCAACTGTCCTGATTAGGGGACATTCTCATGTTGTACATGTCTGTAGTGGTTGCTTGTTACAGGTCTTGTATACCTGACACATCGATATGTTATATGTAGTAGCATAAGCAACTTTACTGCTGCTAGACTATGCTTTGATTTGTGCCGATATGTATATTTCTGTACTATGCATGGCTGTAGGTATGTTCTGCCCTGGTACGTCTGACATTTCTACAGAGCAGGTTCCACTTTGGCCATTCAGAATGGTGGCAGCCCTATAGATCCTATATGTAGCGCTATCACATTTGTCAAGGCAACACATACCTACAGCCAGTGGTAAACTGACGACTTCCATGGTTTGCATACATTAAGGTTATTCTTGTAGCATTATAATTGCTAATACTGTTTCCTATTACATGTAGCTGTTTCTGATACAACAAATTAATTTCTGACACCATTACACACACTATATAGCCTCCTTTCCTGAACTCACAGGCCATGTGCCATAACTGTCATTTTGCAGGACACAGCTGCCCAGACGGATGTGTCCCTCAAAGGCGTACGGGTGTTGAACCTCATCTATTATGCTATCATCTATCTAAGGTGGTCAGCAAATTATGCACTTTCCATCACTAGCAGACCTCACATACCAATGGGAGTGAATGAACACTGTATCAGGAATAATGCATAACACCCTGTGGGACACATTTAGATGATTGGTTCTATTAACCAGACACATTTACAGTCACAGAGCATATGTATTCATTCACGTTTGTCGAGGTACATGCTGTTTATGACTCATACATGTTGTCATCTGTCATTACCTGTATTCCGCCACCTGTCCACCTAATAGCACTAGTTCTGGAAGTGTTTAGTTGGACTTTGTTACATTCTGATGCATAACTATAGATGTCCATGCTTATCGGGTACACGGCACTGATTTGGTCTCTATGTATTCCCCCGATGGTTTACAGACTATCCGGTAAATGTACTTTTCAGGTTTGGGAGGTGTAGGCATATGCTATGCCCACATAGGACTATTAATGACTTCCACTGGGTGGGCCTACTACATCTCTGCCAACCAGCACCTGCACACTTAAACCCATTATTGCATACCCATGATCCACCTACTTGGCACACCTCTACAGCAGTCATGACAAATACTTACTGCAAGTGCAGCTGGGGTATGAGCACACCCCTACACATTGCCCACTCTCCCCATCTCGGGACACATGTCGTACGTTTTGTCAACCCATGTATCATCACACTTGCACAACCTACTGTTCCATGTAAACCTACATCCTGCTCGCATCGATGACAACAGGTTCAAACATACCCTAAATTTTTGGGGTCCTGCAAGGGACTCCGTTATCCATGTTTAAAGTGTAGAGCTTGCAGATCTCTCCCACTGGTACTTTCCTACTGGTGTTTTGGACAGCGGCAGTGTATTGATCTGTATTGCCTGTCTGTATGTCTGACCGGCCTAGCTGGGTGGTGTGGGGGGGGGTACAATGTTTATTTATTAGACCTCCCAATCACATATGCCCGGGCTGTAGATATGTTACCCCTAATTGCTGTAAAGTAACCTAGTTATGTACATTTGTATATCTACAATGACATATATATTTGTTTTGTGTGTATGTCTTTATATCAATACCTGTTGTTTGTGTATATATATCTATCTATATATATCCGTAGTATATCCTTGTGTGTATATATATATATATATATATATATATATATATATATATATATATATATCTGTATAAATATATCTGTGTATATGAATTAATATATATATATATATATATATATATATATATATATATATATATATATATATATATATAAATATATATATATATATATACATTTTTATCTATGTATACATCTGTGTGTCCGTTAACCTATACATTTCCCGGACATAGACACTTACACATGCGTATTGCGTTTTATCCCTGCTTCAACAGCATATTATTGCCTTAGTCATTATGACAGCGACACTTCACTCCGGTGAACTTGTGATCAGTATATTGCACGTTATACAGTGGACAGATGTCGCACGGTTTTCATGTCTGGGGTGCCACTGATAAGTGTGATGTGATACAGAGTCATTCGACCTATTACTCATATGCGCAGCCTATTATTCCTGCTACTGTGTTTGTTTCTGTGCACATTCATATTATTACTGTTGATAGAATGAGTGTTTGTGTTACTGAGATTGTACGTCAACATATTGATGTCTTCATGTAGTTGTGTCTTTCTACTTTTCCAGGTTTGGGGTTGTCACAGCAGAACTCCGTTCTGCTCATGGGTGGCGTATAGGTTTTACATGCCAGGCTGCCAGCCCTGACGCACAACGTCTGACAACAATACGCCCATTCACACATGTCTCCACACAAATGACGCTCTATCTGGGAATCGCACCTACATACTAGCTGACCTCCATGGGCCGCTCCATTGCACCTGGCGCAACATACCCTAGCACTCCTGTGTCCATAATCGCATATCCATAGTTTCTCCAGCACACCCGTGTTGAGTTTCCATGCATATCAGCCATTATACACCTGATATCGCAGCCATGACACACCTTTACACATTTCCCTCTCCAGAGCGTTGGGGCCCTACACACATTTTGTACCGCCTCTTGTATTCACAGGCTCACCATCCATTCATATTTGCACACATTTCCTGGTGTTATGGATTATGAACGGTTTGCGGGTTACAAGTGTAGGTGGTCGCAACATGTACTACCTTCTGTCTGTTTACAATGTTGACATAGCACTTCAACGATGTTATGGCCACTGGTATAACCCTGCCTCTGGTGTGAATAGCGGTGCTCTACTCACACTTGTGCAGCTTTATCTGACATACGCTGCGAGCACTTTATAATTCCTTACTTGCTCTAGATTCCCTTCACAACCATTATATATGTGTATATATATATATATATATATATATATATATATATATATATATATATATATATATATATATATATATATATATATATATATATATATATAAATATATATATATATATATATATAGATATATACATATATATATATGTGTATATATAGAATTGCATATTTCTGTTATGTCTGTGGATATTTATCTATACACACATCTATATCTATCTATCTATCTATCTATCTATCTATCTATCTATCTATCTATCTATCTATCTATCTATCTATCTATCTATATCTATATAAACGTTACAGCTGTACAATACAACATACATTTGCTATGCTAATAGCTGCGTACACCTGCGCAAGTGCACTTGCATCTACTTATTCTGAGTTACATATGTTTACTGGCACTTCTTTGAGATTGCATGTGACTTATTCCTTATGAAAGTACCACTTTGATTGATGGACCCATGCGAACGCGGTCACCTTTACATGTATAAATGTTGGCTTTACAGCACAGAGGCATTCATTACACAATTAATATGTGCTATAGTCGTACTTGAACCAGGAATGCCTTTACGTTAGGCGGATGCTCTAATCACTACACTATTGTTGTTCTGGCTCATTTGGATGTATACCCATGGTTCATAGCTACTCTGACATACACCTCACTGCTTCCCTTACACAGCAGGCATCCATTCTCCTGCTGGGAAAACCGCAGTACTGCACTTACGACATTCCCTGTTTCCTACTGCTCTGGATCCGTGCTGCATGTCTACTCACTCCAAGGATATTCAGAACTCCTACACTTATAGTCCTCGCACGTATGCGTGTTTTATTGTCAGGGTGTTCATGTGCTGGGCCGGGTTTAGGCTCGGCTGACTGGTGATTAGAACTGCCCTGGCGCTGTTCAAATATCAGACGTAGCACATGGACAGAGTTAGTCCAGATTTTAACATTCTATCTTTGTTTACAGACGCAGGTGTTTGGGCACCTTTGACCACATTATTAGGTCGGCGCTACATAATTTAGGGTGGGGAGTGGTTCCACTACATAATGCAGGGTGGGGGGGGGGGGTTCCATGTGTTTCCCTTCCCATATGACTATTTCATTCATTTATAGATACATTGAATATTATTCTGGACATCAGTTATAAATTCACTACAGGTATGCAATAGTCATGTCAACAGATGAGACAGTTGGTTGGTGTACTTATGTGTACGGACCTCTGTGATACTCGGGGACTCATTTCTACAGTGACAGGGACAAGGCTATGACAACTCAGGGACAATCACGGACACTTCTACCATATTAGTACTATTAACTTGGAACGTGTTGACAGATTCGTAATACTACTAATTTTCTGCAGTTAAATGTGTCTGTTACTCTTCATTGTTGTAAGTAGTCATTCTCATTCAACACCTTTCCTCCAAAGGTCACTGGCTTTGTGAGTGGTTAAGAGGCTGGCCAGTTATTGTGCGAATGTTCTGACCATTGGTAGCGTTGACATTGTCATATGTACAGGTTGGGATATATTCTGGGGATTAGGGTTGCCACCTTTTCAAATGGCCAAGGTGGGACATTTTCGGAACACACATCAGATTTTACAGGCTGACACATACCCACGGTCAGTACAAAGGATAGAACTTTACTTTTTTGCCCAAATAAAAGCTTATTCTTGTAGCGGTTTAGTTGCTTATTCTGTTTCTTGTAACATTTAGGTATTTTAGATACAGAAATAATTATTTTATGCAACTATTACATAACATATGGGTCATAATTATGTCCTACAATCTCAGGACATTTGCCATTTTTAATATTTTTTGTCAGGACACAACTGCCCAAAGAGGGACTGTCCCTCGCAAAGTGGGACAGGTGGTAACCCTACTGGGGACACCAGATTGTTTAGGTCAACACATAGCCACGGTCAGTGCAGGTTTAGAACATTCATTAGTTTCCTAGCTGTGAGCCTATACCTTTAGCACTTTTGTTGTTTGCCTGTTCCTTGTACGAATTACATTTATTCTATCCTGACTTGACCGCTTTAGGCAACTGTTACATGCAGTATGGTACATAGTTATTTCCTACAATCACAGGACATTTGGCATTGTATCATTGTTGATCAGGTCACACCTACACACACAGTAATTGTCCCTCACACAGTGGATCAGGGGGTATCCTGTTTATGTCAGTGCCTTCATCACCGTTATTCCATGTGCCACTATGCGAATGTGTGCAATATATTCTCTCGCTTATTCATGTCGGGACACGTGCGTCACGGGCAGGTGTTTGATCCTGGGTAATAGGTTCTGCATGGCCATCTAGGGCTGGACAGTCTCATGCACCACTACTGCACATTCCAACTTGTGTCCAGATGTCTTCAAGACTGGACATCGTGTCTTGATACCCATTCTAACATTTACACAGGTTACTTATCCCATGAGGGATATCCAAAAATTTAACAAGACCGATAATAACAAGACCGATACCGACCATTCTTCTGGTGTTACGAAAATGTGCTGGGGGTTTTACATGCAAGGGATACATAGTTTGCAATCCTGAAACTGCCTAGGGTGACACTACCTACTACATATGCGTAGTGGTCACTATGTGTAGATGTGGCTGCGCCAAACTAGTAGGCCAAGTATGGCTGGATTTGGTGGACATTCAGGTATGAGGGCGGGTTGTGTGCTGTGGAGGGGATGCTGGGTAGTCCATTATGCATCCAGGTGTGTTGCATTTGATATGGCCAGTTCCATCAGGACCAATCTGTGGGTATGTGCTGGTGACATTTCTGTACATTTGTATCGCACATTTTAATATTCATATGTTTGTGGGATTGTGTTCTACAGTATGGCCTGTCTGGTTGTATTGCAGATGTGTATACATGTTTTTGTGTTTCTTTCTGCTTCACCCGCTGCTCCCTCATGCACCTCCAGTTCACCTATTCTGCATACTTCACAGTCTCGCCTTTGATGATTATACCATTACCCATCCCCCTCACACACATATTCCTGACACTCCATCCATCACTGCTTTGGTTGATGGCCCATGACACGGTCAAGGTAACACATTGCATACCCTACATATGTCAGGTACCTGAATGGTTGTGTGGACTACCCTGCCATGTTTGACCTTCAACATGCTATACCTCACACACATAGGTACACGCCCATACTTAATTTTCATGACATGGTTGGTATACCCGGGTAATACCTGTTCAACTGTGACACATCCTGACAAGTTCGGCTCGGACCGCAGATGTGCGGATTTTGGCTGACTGTTCTAATCATTGGTAGGATGCCACCTTTTCCTATGTCCAGGATGGGATATATTCCAGACACATATCCGATTGTACTGGACAACACGTACCCACAGTCAACGCTATGGATAATACTGTTCCTTTCAGCCTACATGTTGCCTTATTGTTGTAGCAGTTTATATGCTCCTTCTGTTTCGTTTACATGCTTATTCTATTTCCTGTCACATATGGTATGTTAAATACGGACATACCTATTGTATGTGACTATTACATGCGTTGTGGGATATAATTCGGTCATACGGTCGATAGATATTTACATTTATCATGTTTTTTGTTATGGACACATCTGCCCAGCTGTGTACCCTCCCTCACAATATGGGTCAGCTGGTGACCCTGACCATTGGGCTGGACGTACCAATTGGCAGCGCGCTAACATATGATGCGTTTCACTTCTACTTGGTATAACTATCTACACTGCGTTGGACTACGGGCACACGGTTTTCAATGTCATTTGTTCGAGGGATAGGGACCCGTTATTCCCTACCGTGCATTTTTGTTTGCTTCTTCAATTTGTGTTCTCAGGAACTGTCTTGCATGCTTTGCATACGTTTCAGTATCCACGGACACTGACAGATGTGATTACTATTGCTTTCAAATTGTTATATGCAAGCATTTTAGGTTGCACGTCGACAGCTGACATTTCCACACCTCCGTGCGGCACTTTGACACGCCCTATGCACTCGCGCTCCTTTTCTATGCACGTGGCTGTGGCAGCAGCGCGCCTTCATTAATATGCATTTGGTGCTACTGCGCCATCTTCACACCACACGGTCGGTGCAAGCCTAACGCCGGCTTTGCGCCGAGCTTCATGAATCCCGGGGTAGGTCATATAAATATGGAGGATTCCTCAAGATTGGAGACATGCACTTATTAAACCTGTCTTTAAGGGAAAGGGGAGTAGGACAAACCCAGAATCATATAGACCCTTAAGTCTACTTTCATGTTGTGGAAAAATAATGGAGATGGTAATACTGAATAAGTTATTGTCAGAACTGGATAGGTTGGGACTTGAAACTATATATCAGCATGCATACGTTGAAAATAGATCTAGTACCACCTGTAACATGATGTTCTATAACAATATAATAACAGCTATGAATGAAAAATTGTGCTGTGATGTGATTTATATAGATTTAACTTCAGGATTTGACAGAGTCATGCACAAAACACTGATCAATAAATTAGTACAACTATGTATTGATGTACTGTTGATAAGATGGATAGCTGCATGGCTTACAAATAGGACATGGCAAGTATCATACACCAACTGGACAGGTGAAATCTTTGGTTACAGTCAAGGTGTCCCACATGGTTCTGTACTAGCCCCTAACTTGCTTGGATTGTATCTTTCAGACCTTACTTTTTCATCTGAGGTGTTCTACAGTCTATATGCTGACGACCTGAAATTGGGTAAACTGATTACAAGTGTTACAGATTAGGCATGTCTGCAAAATAATTTTACTAAATTGACCATTTGGGCACAGAAGAATAATATGTTGATAAATACATCAAAAACTAAGCATATGAGATTTGGGAGACATAAACTAAAAGGTGAATATTTAATACAGCACACAGTGATTGAAACTGTAGACTCATTTAAGGGCCTGGGTATATGGGTAAATTCAGCTATGAGTTTTTCTAATCATATCAACCAATTGGCTAATGATAGTTATAGAACTATAGGTTGTATAAAAAGATTTATAAAGTATAGGAAATCAAACATAATGAAGTCATTGTTTGTTAGTTACATTAGACCCAAACTTGAGTATGGAATAACAATATGGAAACTCTATAGGAAAACAAGCATGAATAAACTGGAAAGAGTACAGCGGAAATATATTAAGGGCATCCATGGATGTGAAAATCTAAGTTATTATGAAAGACTAAAATATCTGAACTTGTACAGTGTTTCTTACAGATATTTTAGAGGAGATCTTATTCAGGTATATAAGGCATTTAGGGACAACTACCTCTGGGAATGTTTGGGGTTATCAAAAATTACTAGAGAATCATCAGATAACCTATGTAGAAGAGTCTATAGGAATGAGAAGTGTACTAATTGGTTCTCTGACAGAGTAGCTGATGCTTGGAACAGACTACCAAATTACATTAAAGCAAGTCTGGACATTTATTATGGGAATAAGTGTTTTGGCATATTGGCAAGCTAGAAGGGCTTTAATGCTCGTGCTTGAAACATTTGCATGTATGTATGTATATATGTATGTACTACTGTTATCCTTAAGTTGAAACATCATTTCTCAGTCCATGGTAGCCCACACAGAGTTATTTCTGACAATGGTACCCAATTTACCAGTTAGTTGTTTCAGAAATTTGCAAAAGAATGGGAGTTTGTGCATACTACTAGTAGTCCAGAATACCCACAGTCAAATGAATTAGCTGAACATGCAGTACAGAGTGCAAAGCAATTGTTAGAGAAGTCAAAGCATGATAATACTGATGTCTTTTTCAATTTACTCAATCTCAGAAATATACCCCGTAACGATATACTTGGATCGCCTACTCAGAGACTTCTATCTAGGCAAACCAGAACAACATTGCCTATCAGTTCCAGTTTGTTGAGGCATAAAACAAAAACAACAGAACAATCAGAACCCGACTATACAGAAAGCATTCTTTCCAGAAGTCAAGCTATGATAAATCGAGTAGATTATTTTGTCCATTGAAAGAAGGAGAGACAGTGAGGATACAAATGGCGGAAGGTTTCAACCGGATTGGTCAAGTAACAAATATATGTGCCGAGCTGAGATCATACTTCATAGAATCTGAGGGTGTGGAGCACGGGAGGAATTTTAGACATCCTTTTCCTGTATCAGAATCGATATTGCAGCATTGTTCCTGTGATTCAGACTTTAAATCTCAGAGCTATTCAGACAATGTTCCTGTTGCAGAACATGTCTTAACTTCTACTTCTCTTCCTGATGATGTTCCTGATGTCCCCAAAACTGAACATTAGGCAGAGACAGACCCAGTTGCTAGACCTAATTCTAATTTTTATGTCACATGATTTGGTCGTATTTCCAGACCTAGTGTGAAATACACTGCAACATGGACATAATTGTCTACGTGTATTTAGTTCTGTATAATTGCATGTCAAAGAATTATTTGTATCAATTTCATGTCAATTAATGTCGTCAATGTTGCATGACTCATTTCTCAAAGAGGGAGGATGTAGAATAGTGCGTGTGTGTGTGTTGTACCTTTAAGAAGGGTTTCAAGGACAGCGCATGCATATAAATAGCAAGCATGTGCTAGGTTCAGTGCCATTTTGCGAGTGCAGCCAGAGAGTGAGAATGTATGAGTATGATAGCTAGTTTGTTTACAAGTTTATTTATGTTAAAGTTATTAAGCTTCAGTCCTGATGTGTTTGTATATAATAAAGCTGCTTGAATAGAACCCACAAATACTCGTCTGTTTTATCCTGACCAGATGAGCGACAATGATAATGGATGTAATTGAGGCCTGTGATAGCATGTAAATGTTCCTTTTTATCAGCAACATGTAGAAAGTCACCTGCTAATGCATTAATGGCAAAATACATATTCAACTGGGACTCTAGTGCAGAAATACATCCATATAAAGCCATGCACATACTGATGGAGGTAGAAAAAGCCTGTATGTGTGCACATATATCGTGCAAAAACAGCTGCAATAGCAGTGACTTGGTAGTTAGATGACTCAGTCAGTTAAATGACTTTCATGCAGAATGTTTTGCCACACACAGTCCTGGGTTCAAATCCAGTATTGTGCTGCATTCCAATTACATTATTGTGAAGACAGCAATTAATGGATCACTAATACAGTCTATATCCACACAAAGCATTGCAAATTAAATAACTGATTTTCAGTGCATGAAATCTCAGGCCTGCAGGTAAGGACACACTTCACATATCCGTATAGCAGTGCTATATGTCGCATAGTACTCTGTTATTGACACAGTTGCCTAACATATGTACCTTAAACACATGCCTTAATTGGAGTGTAAAGGATACTCTCTTCCTGGCTCTCCTTCTACAACAAGGCTGACACAGCTGACATGGATACACCTACAGCTTGTTGTCCTCCAAAGTGTTCACACTCTCTGCCTGTGTCTACTACCTGTAACAGCAACTGCAGCCTGTGGTACACACAGCTCTATGTAAAGGTTTTTGCTACAGACCTACCCTCTACAACAATGTAGTCTCCTCACCCGAGTAGTGTCCATCTCAACAGCTAAGAAAGGGGCTCAGGTCTACATGATGGCCTTATATATTGCACAGTGGTTGCATGTCATTGGCTAGTGATAGTACAATTTAGCTGTTTTGGCTGCAATTACCATTTCAGAACCACAGATTAGTTTAGAGGTAATCACTAATCACCTGCTGATGGGGAAGATGTTTAAAAGGCAGGCAGCTGGCTATCGGGAACCATTCTGTATGAGACCTTACTCACACAGAGCACCCCTTTGTGAAGCATTACTAGTAGCACATTTCAACAGAGGAGTACTGCACTCCACCAGGTATGTAACTTTTTTGTGTATAACAGGCTGCAGATAGGAGGATACAGGTATGGGGAATAGGGATTACAGCAGTAAGCCTGTCTTATACCTGTGATAATGACATATCATTGATATCCTGCTGTGATACACCTACAGGGGACGTACAATACTCCAAGGTTGTTTCTGTCTTTTGTCATTGTGGCAAACTGCTGTTGTCGGACTATCCCTTCATAGTGGTTATAACAGCACACTGCTATTAGTCTGGCACTGGTCTTCTGACATATTTTTGGGTGGTTGGCCTTAGCGGACACACCACACACCACTGGAGTATTGGGTATATGATTATACAGCAGAATTTCTCATGGCACACAGGGAAATACCTCACTAGTGATACTATCTTAGTTGGATCTACACATGTTGTATGTTGTCACACTGTGGGGTATGACATGTGTGAGTGAGCAGTGGATAACGCCAGCCATTTTGCCCTTGCTGTACCTGTACATAGTGGACTTCCATGTATCTGATCCTGTACTGTGTTCCCTTTCTGCTGTTTTTCAGGAATAATGTGCCACAGATGACAGCCGCCCTTCTTAGATGTAGAGAATGAGATAATCTTGTAAGGACTAAGGCAGCATCATGACATCCTGCTATCCAGGGGAGACATTATAGGGAACAGCAGACTGACATATAAGCAGCTTCAACACTGGGCAACCGATATGACTAATGCTGCAAGTTGATAGGCAGCGTATATAGCCAGGGATCATGATGTCACCAGTGGAGGGCCTGCAGCAAAACAACAACTCTCAGCCACTAAGGAATTCCTAGTGTACCTAGGCACATGAGACGGCTCCCAGGCATCCATCACATCGTACATTGTGGTGGTGGGTGCCACAGTTTCCACAGCTAAGGAGCGTGCAGGTAAGCTTACTGTGATCAGCATTTTAATACTGTAGCAGTCAGTGTGTCAGGCTGTTGATACTCTTATGTGGGGGTCAAGTCTTTGTTCTTTGTGGGGGTGTAACCTCAGGTATACACTTATATGCAGATTGGGAGCAATACAACAAGTAACACAGTAGCTACTGTAAATGTGAACTATATGGACATATTGCCTTGTTGTGCTGCAACATGCAGTGGTACTGACATTATCTCACCCTCAACTTTTTACAGGTCTGTCAGGTGTTGCCCAAGGCTATGGTCCTGCCCCTGGTACGTATGACACTTGTTTTGTTAAGGGACAATTATAGTGTAGTACAGTTAAGGGCCAGAATATTGCCCTATGTACACGTAAGTATGCGTGTAAACAGTATAGGATGTTTTTAAGTGTCAGTCTGGAAGAGGTATCTAAGGTTTCAATAGGGGTAGTCACAGGAGTGTAGTTCAACAAACAGATACAAGCAAACAGATACATTTTGGCACTTACAGGTAAGACCAGATAAGGATCCTGGTTGAAATGAGGCAAGGAAACTAAAATGCCTTTTAAAATGGAACAGGTTGAAGGCAAATACATTAGGCAGTGAAATGTGTACTTCCATATAATTATGAAGAGAGTTATACTGGGTTTTATGTGTTATTTTTTCAATTATAGTGTCATACTAAGTAAGTAAATGGTAACTATTACTGGTCATATTTGGCTTGATTTACTTCAAGTGATGGTTATAAAGGTCCTGAGTTGAATTTGAATTGTGTTCCAAAGAAGTGCTTTGTGGACAAAGGCAGAGAAGAAAGTTGTTTGACCATAATCCAGCTGTGGGTCTTCATTGTTAGGAGTCTTGGATGCTTTTCATACAGAATAGTGCAGGTATTAATGTACTGCTTTTTTCATTCTTATTGCAAGTGCCTATGGGGGTTGTAGTCTGTCTCCTTCACAACCTGATGTCAGTGTCTCCTCGGACACTGATGCTGATGGTGGCCACAGTGAGGCACATGTGGGGGTGTTGAGGGCTGAATCTGTTCCAGAGATAGACATCACTCTTCTCCCCCCATTGTCACCACACACAGTCTGTATGCCCACACATACCCCATCCCCAGAGGCCACAGATATTGGACAGTCAGAGGGCGGAGACATTTAACAGGAAAGTGTGGCAACTATATCTCCAGTGAATGTAGACACTGGTCATAGCCAGAGGGCTGGCAAGGTCCCACACACGCAGATTGACAGGGGTGCTTGTAGGAGGCCTGCTGTCCATCCACCACCTGTTGCAGGTATCACATCATGGGTCACCCATCGCATGTTTTGGGTTGTCATAGAGGAACAGTCATGGTCTGAATGAAATACCAGGCAAATGCTTAGGGTTATGGATGCCACACATTCTGACATCTATAACAGCCTTCACCACATTGGGGACACCCTGGATTGGTTCAGTGATGCAGTGGACAGATGGTGGGCTGAGACAGTGTCTGTCTTGGACTTCACATTGTCTTTGCTGGAATGTGTGGTTGGAGTTGAGTGTTGGACCCATGGACGTAGGTCAGCAACACCATCTGCTGAGAGTCCGCATGGGCATGCATATTCACATTCCCATAGTAGCAGTACATCCAGTGCTACAGAGGGGAGTATGCTGTCCACACCATGGTGTGGCAGGCCATGGGCTCATGGTGCTGGGCATTTCCTTGGTGGACATGGTCCCAGCAGACAGCAGTCACTGTCAGGTACTAGCACCACTTCTGACCTTGGGCATGGAGGTGCCAGTGCAACTCCTGGCAGAGCCAGTTCCCGTGCTCAGGGCCAGAGACAGTGAACTGTCAACTCTACCGTGTACGGTCCAAAGCTGTTCAACATACACATATGTAGGACTAGCACTGAGATTGACTGTGTTCATGCACACACTCACACACCACTGTCAAATGCAGGTCACCTACAGACACACACAACACCTCTCCATGGTCTATCTTACATGGTGCCCCCTGACTCACACACATGTTGTCTACCATTTGGGCCAGCCTAGGCTTCCTGCATCCCCACACAACACCCTGTGGAAGTGATGATACCTGTGCCACATCCCTGTCATCCTTGACATCAATGTAGGGAAACTAAGCTATGGGTCTGATGCACAAAGTGACTATATTACCTAACATGTACTTGTGTAATGCAGTGTTAGTTCACCATGCCATTTGAAGTGGTTAACATGAGATACTGTATGCTGGCATTTGTCACGAGTATGCTATATAGATGTGTGCAGCTTAAGTAGTTCTTATGTTGTATGTTGTTGATTTGGCTGAATAGTTACACAATGGCAGGTGTGTCATGGGCCTGTTTATGTTTTTGTTACAGGAGTCTGTTGGGATAACCTATGGATACACAGTGGAAATAAAGCAGCACAAGATGACATGTCAGCACAGAGGACATATGTCATCACCAAGGTACAGCACTGTAACGGCATCGCTCCATAGGTTCAAATGTGCATAACATGCTGACAAGCACAATGTTGACCATCAGCATACTCATGCATCCCTAATCTGTGAGAATGTCTGCTACCCTTTGTAAGTACCACCATGGTTTTGATGGAGATGAAGCATCTACATATATCCTGTGTCCAGTACCAACAGTTGCCTGGCAACAGTTAATAATTGTTGTGTTCTGCACCCCAATGTGTAATCTGCACATGATGTGTGTCACATCAGATGTATGCATGACATGCATGGGGGGCCTGTTTCATGTAGGGTGTACTGCCTGTGTTACTTACTTGTCTCACCAGCATGTACTATGCATACCACACTGATGCTGTTGGTATGTAGCACAAGTGACACATGTGTTAGTCCTGTCATGGATACAAAGAAGGTACACAGTGGGAACTGACATCTCCCTGTATGAATCCATACACATCCCCTGCAAAGCATTTTGGAGACAGACTACACACGTATGGACATGGACTCTATAGGGCATGTTCTCTACAATGTGTATTGATGTACCTTGGAACCTGTGTGGCTGCTACAGTTGTACAATACACCTGTGTGGTGACATGGCAAAGGTGCTCTTGCACACAATGATAGCTGTGATGACTGCCACATTCAGTATACCAGTGCCAGTCAGGGAAGTACGTCCCAAACCTGTCAGTATTGGTTGTACAATAGTGAATACATCCGCATCTTTCTGACCAGTGACAGTCGAAGGCTACAGTACTCTCTGTGATCAATTCACGTGTCTCATGGTTCCATAGCATGTTGTAAAATGCTCTAACAGGCTCACACAAACACATGGCTACAGTAAGGCTAGCACCACTTCCAATTAGTGCATACAGGACATGCCAAGGCACACACATAGTGCAGGTTGGTTGTATGTAGATGTGCACACTTACCTATTTAATGGTACATAATACAGATCACAGTATGTGGTGCATGCAACACACCTCATGTCTGCTAGTACTATCATTTTAGGACATATTATGCTTGATGACATATGCCAGCCTTGTTGTGGTCAGTCAGAGCCACATCACCCCGCTACAAATAAAACACTGCAAAACCCTACATATCAAAAATTCCACTGAATGATTGAGAAACGAATCAGACCAAGAAATTAGCATACAAAAACTTTTAATCTCTGCTTTCATCCACAAAGGGACTTCACCAGAATAAAAAACACTGTTCAATTACAATTATATATACGCACCTCTGACCAATCATATAATCAAGTCAATTAACAATGAATTAAAACATTAATTAGACCTTTCAATAAGAAATCATAAACTATAAATATATGAGTTTATTATTAAATAATTATTGTAAAATCTTTAACCTTTTTTTTTTTTAATATTTAATGTTAACAGAACTGTTTAAACCAGGAAAAGTATATGCTCCTAATTTTAATTGCCATAACGTTTCCCCTTTGTTCCATCATATTTTTAAAGTCCCCACCTCTCCTATCTAAGGGTACCTGTTCTACTATAGTAAACATAGACTTAAGAAATTTGGGACATTCTCAGGAAGGTTTATAAGGAGCATTTCTATCATTTTTATTCATAACTGCATACAGATGTTCTTTGAGGCTAGTGTCTAAAGTTCTATTGATCATGACAACATAATAGGCACTACATCTACTACATGTACTGACATAGACCACTCCTTTAGAATTATTTTAAATGTACCAGGAATAGGAATAGTGTAGTTAAGATGTTCTAAAAATAAAGATCCTTCTCCAATAAACCTACAGACAGAACAATTGCCACACTTATACATTACTTTAGGATTAAGAGAAGCAAGTCCCTGATTCTCAAAACTAGTATTCTCATGTTGTAATATATTTTTAAGTTGTAAGAATTCCTAAAAACAAATTTAGGTTCTGTCCCAACATTTTTAACTAGCTCTAAATTAACTTCTAAAATCTTCCAGTGATTTTTAATAATAGAACAGATATTGTAACTGTTGACTGTCATATCAACATTACAAACTACTATATTATTACTAGAAATTATTTTTCACTCCCAATTTATGGAGACTTTTCAGCAAAATAGGTGGAACAAATATTTTTTTTTTCTGTTTGATTTTTTTGGCTGTTGTCTGAAGTATATTAAAATCACATCCCCTTAGCTTAAACAGATTGATTATATACAATGCTTCTTCTTCAAATTCACTATCATCTGAAGTCATCCTAGAGGCTTTAATTAACTGCCCTCTAGGTATATTTCCCAGGATTCATGAAGCTCGGCACAAGGACGGCGTTAGCCTTGCGCCGACCATGCGGCATAGAGATGGCGCAGCAGCACCACGTGCATATTAATGAAGGCATGCTGCCGCAACATCCACATGCATAGGAAACGTGTGTGAGTGCAGGGGGCATGTCTAAGCATTGCACGGAGGCGTGAACATGTCGGCTGCATATGCTCAACCTAAAATGCTGACTAGTACAGCCTGCCTCTAATAATAACCACTCCTGTCAGTGTCTGTGGATACTGAAATGTATGCAAAGCATACAAGACTGTTTTGCGAACACCAAAATAAAAAGTAACCACAAAGGCACATAGCTGAATATTGAGTCCCCATCCCTCGAACAAATGACATTTAAAACCCCATGCCCATATTCCATTGTAGTGTTGATAGTTATACCAAGTGGAAGTGAAATGCAACGTGTTAGCGTGCCGCTGCCATTTGCTAAGTTTAGCCCAATGGTTAGGGTTACCACCTGTCCCACATTGTGAGGGACAGTCCCCCTCTGGGCAGTTGTGTCCATACCAAAACCATCATAAATGTTAAATGTCCTGCGACTGTAGGACATAATTATGTCCCATATTTTATGTAATAGTCCCATACAATACTTATTTCCGTAAGCAAAATACCTGTTACAAGAAACAGAATAAGCAACTAAACGAAACAGAATAAGCAACTAAACTGCTACAACAATAAGCTTACATTTAGACATAAAACTAAAATACTATCCTTTGTACTGACCGTGGGTATGTGTTGGCCTGTAAAATCTGATGTGTGTCCCGAAAATGTCCCATTTTTGTCATATGAAAAGGTGGCAACCCTACCAATGGTCAGAGCATTCGCTCAATATCTGCCCATTCACGGTTCAAGTCGTCCTTGTCAGGACGGCCCAAAGATGAACGTGTATTACCCGGTGAAATATAAGTATTTGCGTGTACCTATGTGCATGAAGTACAGCATGTGGAAGATCAAAAACGCTAGGGTCGTCCTCATAACCATATTGGTACCAGAGATATGTAGTGTACGCAATGTGTTCTGTTGACTGTGCCATGGGCCATCAACCAGAGAAGGGATGGATGGTGTGTGTGGAATATAGTGGTGCGGGGTGACGGGTAATGTAATAATTCGCCAAGGGGAGACTGGGTCGGATGCACTATAGGTGAACTGGAGGTGTATGAGGGAGCAGTGGGTGAATCAGAAAGAAAATCAAAGAACAAACATTCACATCCGCAATACAACCTGACAGGCCATACTGTAGAACACAATCCCACAAACATATGAATATTAAAATGTGCGATACACATGTACAGAAACTTTACCGGCACATACCCACATAATGGTCTGACCTGAAATGAGCCATCCAACCCCAACACACTTGGATACATAACTGAATACCCATCATCCCCTCCACAGCACACCACCCCCTCCCTTCTTGAACATCCACCAAAACCACCCATACTTGGGCTGCTAGCTTGGTGCAGCCATATCTGCACATAGTGACCCCCTACTCATATCTAGTAGGCAGCCTCACCCTAGGCAGTCTCAGGATTGCAAACTATTTATCCCTTGCATGTATAACCCTATCTCATTTTCGTAAATCCAAAAACATCGAGGTTATCGGTCCTAAAATTTTTGGATATCCCTCATGAGATAAGTATCTGTTCTAAAGATTAGAGTTGGTGTAATGACACGATGTCCAGTCCCGTAGACATCTGGCCACAAGTTGTATAAGCAGTAGTTGTCCACAACCCTGCTCAGCCTCCAGCCGGTTCTGCAGAACCTACGACCCGGGATTAGACACTTGACTGTGATGCACGTCTCCTCATGTGCATTATCGGGAATATATACCTTTCACATTTGCATAGTGGCAGTTGGATATAAGGTGATTAAGGCACTTTAAAGCAGACGTAAGTAGGGTTTACCACCGGTTCCACTTTGCGAGGGACAGTCCCTTCTTGGGCAGTTGTGTCCTGACCAAAAATAATAAAATGGCAAATGTCCTGAGATTGTAGGAAATAATTGTGTCCCATATTTCATGTAACAGTTGCATAAAATTGTTATTTCTGTATGTATAATAGTTAAATGTTACAAGAAACAGAATAAGCAAATAAACTGCTACAAGAATAAGCTTTCATTTAGGCAAAAAAGTAAAGTTCTAACCTTTATACTGACTGTGGGTATGTGTCGGCCTGTAAAATCTGATGTGTGTCCAGAAAATGTCCCACTTTGGCCATTTGAAAAGGTGGCAACCCTAGACGTAAGCGGGTATGCAAGCGTGTATGTGCGACGGTAAGTGGCAGTGATTTAACGGTATGGGAAATGTAAATAAGCATGTAGGTGTATATGCATGTGTATGTACAGACTGATATATTTATATATATATATATCTATATATATATATATATATATATATATATATATATATATATATATATATATATGAAGAATGAACATTGTCACAATATAGCAGTCATAACAAATGTAAAGGGAAACAGCAGTGGAACCCCCGTTATATTTAATGCTGTTATATCAGGTTGGCCAGAGGTGAGCACACCTCTGCATCCCCAACCACAAGTAGGACGCTAAAAGTGGAACTAACTATGTCCCTGTGATAAGTCTGACTTTCACCTATGTACAGGGCAGTCCCGGTCCCCAGTTGGACAAGCCTAAGCCCAGATGACCACATGAACACCCTGACAATCAAATACATGTATGTGCCAGGACTATAGGCTTTGGAGGTCTGACTATACTTTGAGTGAGTCAACATGCGGCACGGGTCCAGAGCAGTAGGGAATGGTGCATGTGTAGTAGTGCAGTTTTCCCAACAGGAAAATGGATGCCTGCTGTGTTAGTGAAGTGTTGAGGTGTGTGTTCGGGTAACTATGAACCATGGGTATACATATAAATGAAGCAGAACACCAATAGTGTAGTGGTTAGAGCATCCGACTATCGAGCAGACATTGCTGGTTCGACTGCAGCACACACCATTTGTGACGCTTAATCCGTATACGAGCATATCTTGCTAATTTTATGCTGTATAACAATATAATACCAATGAAATGTGAACTGGGGTGACGTATCACAGTAAGAATGTACAAGGATACTGCGTGACGTGAATCGGCGGTTAAACAGAAAACCGCAGCTGAAAAGTGTTGTACTCAGCCTTTGTCCAACGGCCCTTGTTCCGCCCAGCAACACAATATACCGCGTTGGTCAGGCCCGACCCCAGGACCCTACACATCACAATCAATGTGATTTACACTAAGCCACGGCAGTTATACCTAACGTCAATGTTATCACAAACATAGCAGACAGCACAGTCATTCAACAGTATGATCAAAGTAATTAAATCATATAGATGTGTATGCATGCATACGTACACACACACACACATATATATATATATATATATATATATATATATATATATATATATATATATATATATATATATATATATATATATCGGGTAACCACCTGTCCCACTTTGCGAGAGACAGTCCCTCTTTGGGCAGTTGTGTCCTGTACACGTAGTGTCAAATGGCAGATGTCCTGAGATTTAATGACAAAAATATGTCCTATATTTATGTAATAGTTGCATAAAGCAGTTATACTGTATCTGAAACACCTAAATGTCATAAGAAACTGAATAAGCAACTAAAATGCTACAAGTATAAGCTGTCAATTAGGCATAAAAGTAAAGCACTCTCCTTTGTACTGACCGTGGGCATGTGTTGGCCTGTAAAATCTGATGTGTGTCCCAAAGATGTCCCACTTTGGCCATCTGAAAAGGTGGCAACCCTACCAATAGTCAGAGCATTCACTCAATATCTGCCCATTCATGCTCCAGGTCATCCCTGTCTGGACGGCCCAAAGATGAATGGGCATTTTCCAGGTCTACCTACCATGTCATGAAAGATAGGTATTTGCGTGTACCTATGTGCATGAAGTACAGCATGTGGAAGATCAAATATACCAGGGTTGTCCGCAAACCATATTGGTACCAGAAATATGTAGAGTATGCAATGTGTTCTGTTGTCTGTGCCATGGGCCATCAACCAGAGAAGGGATGGATGGTGTGTGTGGAATATGAGGGTGGGGGGTGACGGGTAATGTAATAATTCGCCAAGGGGAGACTGGGTTGGATGCACAATAGGTGAACTGGATGTGTACGAGGGAGCAGTGGGTGAATCAGAAAGGAAACCAAAGAACAAACATTCACATCTGCAATACAACCTGACAGGCCATACTGCAGAATACAATCCCACAAACATATGAACATTAAAATGTGCGATAGACATGTACAGAAACGTTACCGGCTCATGCCCACATAATGGTCTGGCCTGAACCGAGCCATCCAACCCCAACACACTGGGATGCATAATTGAATACCCATCATCCCCTCCACAGCACACCCCCCCCCCCTTGCTGAACGTCCACCAAAACCACCCATACACGGGCTGCTAGCTTGGCACAGCCAT
Organism: Protopterus annectens; assembly: GCF_019279795.1. NCBI lineage: Eukaryota > Metazoa > Chordata > Ceratodontiformes > Protopteridae > Protopterus > Protopterus annectens. Next base: position 670,249,697 of record NC_056741.1, on the reverse strand, counting down.
ATCTGCACATAGTGACCCCTACCCACATCTAGTAGGCAGTTGCACCCTAGGCAGCCTCAGGCATGCAAACTAGGTATCCCATGCATGCATAACCCTATCACATTTTCAAATAGCCAGCTGAATGGGGTCCGATGTTTACAATTTTTGGACATCCCCCATGGGATAAGTGTCTGTTCTCAAGATTAGACTTTGTGGCATAACACGATGTCCACCCCCTTTGACATCCGGGCACTATGGCTACCACCTGTCCCAGTTTGCAAGGGACAGTCCCTCCTTGGCCAGTTGTGTCCTGCATAAAAATTGGAAAAATGGCAAATGTCCTGAAATATTAGGACAAACATATTTCCTATATTTAATGTAATAGTTGCATAAAACAGTTATTCTGTTTCTGAAACACCTAAATGTTATAAGAAACAGAATAAGCAACTAAAGTGCTACAAGAATAAGCATTTATGTAGGCAAAACAGTGAAGTTCTGTCTTATTTACTGGCTGTGGGTATGTTTTGCCTTGCAAACTCTGACGTTTGTACAAAACATGTCCCACTGTGGGCATTTGAAAAGGTGGCAACCCTACCGGGCACAACTCAGATTAGCAGTACCTGACCACAACCCTGCTCAGCCTCCAGCTGGTCCTGCAGAACCTACAACCTGGGATTAAACACCTGACCATGATGCACGTCTCCCCATGTGCATTATCAGGAATAAATACCTTTCACATGTTCCCATGAAGCTACCCCATCTGGCAGTCGGAGATAGGGTGATTATGGCACCTCATACGCAGGTATGCACAACAGTAACTGGCGGTCATTTAACAGTATGGGAAATGTAAAAATACATGTAGGTGTATATGCATGTTAATGTACAGATATATATATATATATATATATATATATATATATATATATATATATATATATGTATATATATATGTATATATATATATCCATGAAGAATAAACATGGACACAATAAAGCAGTCCTAACGAATGTGAAGGGAAACAGCAGCGGAACAGCATGTAGTATTTAGTACTGTCATATCAATCCACCCAGAGGTAAGCAAACCTCCTGCATTCCAAACCACAGGTAGGATGCTAACAGTGGAACTAACTGTGTGCATGTGCTAAATCTGACTTTCAAACAGGTACAGGGCAGTCCCAATCACCATTCAGACGAGCCAAACCAGAAGACTTAATGAACACCCTGACCATTATATGAACGTATGTCCCAGGACTATATGATTGGGACGTCTGAATATACTTGGAGTGAGTCAACATGTAGGATGGGCCCAGAGCAGTAGGGAATGGCACATGTGTAGAGCTTTTCCTAACTGGAGAATGGATGCCTGTTGTGTCAGTGACGTGTTGAGGCGTGTGCACGGATAACTATGAACTATGGGTGTACATATAAATGAAGTAGCATACGAATAGTGTAGTGGTTAGAGCATCCCCTTAACGAACAGGCCTTCGTGGTTCAAGTTCGACTATAGCACGTATCATTTTCCATGTGGAATGAATGTCATCCTGCTGTAAAAATGACATAATAACATGTAAAAGTGAACTTGAGTATCGCATGGGACTTTTAACCAGATCATTTCAATCAAAGTGGTACTGTCATAATGAATAAGGCACAAGTAAGCACAAATAAGCGGCAGTAAACATATATAACAAACAGTAAGCATATGCGACTGCACTTGCGTGGGTGTAAGCAGCGCCAAGCATAGGAAATGTATATGAGTATATACAGATGTAATATATATATATATATACTCACACACACACACATATATATATATATATATATTAATGTGTGTGTGTGTGTGTGTGTGTGTGTGTATATATATATATATATATATATATATATATATATAGATATATATATATACATACACACACATGCACACATATTTTATATATATATATATATATATATATATATATATATATATATATATATATATATACACACACACACACACACACACACACACACACACATATTTTTATATATATATATATATATATATATTTTTTTTTTAATATATATTTTATATATATATATATATATATATATATATATATATATATATATATATATATATATACATACATATGATGAATGAACATCGTAACAATAAAGCATAGACAAGGTATGAGAAGGGAATCAACAGCAACTACAGTATCATAGAGTGCTGTCAGTATGCCATATAATGCTGGCCAAGAGTGAGAAAAGCACTGATACACACACCACAGGCAGGATATTACCAGTGAGAGTAACATAGCTGAATTGCTCAGTCTACTTTACACACAGACAGAGGATAGTCCCTGCTGGGACTACCCAAATATTAATAAGAGTGTTTAGCTCTCTGACCATTAGAGCCTGGGAATAAACAAGGCAGGACAACATATGTGTAGAGCCCCTAACGCTCTGGAGAGGGCAATGTTTGGAGGTGTGTCATGGCTGCAATAACAAGTGTATATTGGAAGTTACGCATGTATGTTGAACACGGGTGGGGTGGAGGAACTATGGGTATGAAATTATGGATCCAGGCGTGCCAGGGTTGGATGGCCCAGTTCTAATGGGACCGCTCCATGGAGGTCAGCGAGTTCGTAATAGGTATATATGCATAATCACATGCAGACATTAATATGTAGAAGTACATTCTCTAACAAATGCATTCCATTTGCAGACATAAATAATAGGAATGTGCACATACAAACATCGACAGTAGATGGGATAATAGGTTGTGTGGAAGAGGGATGGGACGAAACTGCTACAACGCAGAGGCGTGTACAGTGTACTAAGTCAGTGCTGTGCTGACGATAATCAAACGTGAGGGCCTCCCCACACATGGAATCATTCCTGTGATCTGTCCGCTACAGCAACGCCAAATACTAAACCAGTCTAATTGTAAAGGAAATACGCTGAACACGTTCATAAATAAGCTCCCAATTATATATATATATACATATATATATATATATATATATATATATATATATATATATATATTTTTTTTATTTTTATTTTATTTTACATTTGTTGACCGGGCTAGTCTAACTGGATATATGTCCATTTTCAGTAGAGGCCCGGGGAGATAAGCTCCAAGACATGATAAAATACAAATACAATTACAAACAACAAAAAGCAAAATTTGTAATAAAAAATAGCAAATATAATAAAAATATAATAAAAATAATCAAGCAATGGTAACGTGTTGTAAAGCATAGAGGTTAGCACAGGGTGTGTAAAGAGGACAAGAGTCATAAACAGTTCAAATTGAAAGGTACAGGTACATCATACAGGTAAAGTCAATAGTAGAGAAAGGAAGTTAGTTGTGTAGTGATGTTACTAAGAATTAACTTGTAAAAAAGGTATGTAAAGAGGAGCAAAATGGTGTAAAATAGGGAGACATGAGAAAAATATAACAAGAAGGAAGATGTTAACAGTGGATAGTAAGCACAGGATAGGCAAGGTCAAGTTTAAAGAGATAGATGACTAGTCCGGTTTGGTACAGGGACATAGCCAGTATGATTTGAGATAAAGTTTAAGTCTGTTTTTGAAGAGTGATAAGGAAGTAAGTGAGGAGAGGTCATTAGGGAGAAGATTCCAGGATTTACCTACAGTATTAGAGAAGAGAGAATCCACAGCCCTGTTATTAGTTTTAGAGGTGTGTACAAGAAGTTTGTGTGATGAGTGTAAAGACTTCAGATTATTATAGGGGGCGATAAGGCTAAATAAACTAGGAGTATTAGAAGGTTTGTAAAGAATGTTGTGGGCAATGGTTAGTTGGTGAAATTTAATTAGGTGTTGTAGATCTAACCATCCTAACTGATTTAGATTTATACAATGGTGGGTTCTAAATGGGTTTCCTGTTGCAAATCTTGCAATGTTATTATAGGACAATTCCAATTTGCTGAAGATAGTCTTGGACAGATTAGTAAAAATTGGAGAAGCATAAAGGAGTGTAGATATCAAATGAGTGTGAGCTATAGTAGTTTTGGCAGTAGGAGAAAGGAAGGGTTTAATCCTATACAGAGTACCAATTTTTTTGTGACAGTCTTTATAGTATTGTTGATATGGATGTTGAAGTTCAGATTGTTGTCGATGGTGACACATAGAAGTTTGGTGGTAGAGTCTGGAGATATTATCGTACCATTGGTGGATGTCACAGAGAAATGAAGAGGAGAGGACTTTTGAGTAGGAGTGAAGAGGACGAGTTTGGTTTTCTTTGGGTTCAAAAGAAGGCAACGCTGAGTGAACCATTGTTCAACTATGTTGAATATCTTCTGGCTGAGAGAGTAAAGGTCTTGGGAGGATGTAGCTGAGCATAGTAGTGTGGAGTTGTCAGCATATTGTATGCAAGTGGCTTGGGGGAATAGCTAGATGAAGGTCATTTATAAATATGGAGAAGAGGAGATGTCCTAGTATGGACCCTTGAGGGACACCTAAAGTAATGGGTAGATGGGTGGATAGAGTGTTATGCCATAGTACTGCTTGCTGTCATTTGTCAAGGTAGGATTGGAACCATTTTATGGAAAGTGGGTCTAATGACAGAGATTTTAGAATGCTTATGAGAATCTGGTGGTTTACCATGTCAAATGCTTTAGACAGGTCGATAAATAGAGCAGAAGAAAGATTATTTAGGTTTTGTTGTTTGTTAATGTAATCAGTAAAGGAAAGGAAGGCAGTGCTAGTGCTGTGTGAGGGTCTGAAACCA
>NC_056741.1:670212481-670239981 GCF_019279795.1 Protopterus annectens | reverse complement strand
TTAATTGCTCGTAGCTGAGCACTGCGTTAACTAGCGCAATGTCTTTACGTGGGGCTGCGCATCGCGCAAACTAGCACAAACAGAACATATTTGTGCATAGCTGCACACTGCGCTAACCAGCACAATGTCGTGCAATGTCAGGCAACATCGAGCAATGCTGAGCAATGTCTGGCAAAGTTGAGCAAAGTCGGCTAAACACAGCCACACCTCCTTCACTGTACCTTAACCACTGAGGTCTGGCCAGTAGGAAAATAAAAAACAGTGACAGGCCTCGAACTCGGGATACTGTGCACTATAGGTACAGTACAGTACATAACCACTAAGCCATGACAGCATTTCACAACCATGCACTTTCAACAGACAGATATCTATCAAAGGAATATTAAACATTGCTAACATCAGCTAAGCAGGTGTGCCTACAGCTGAGTTTTTTCCAAACTGGCCAATCACAAATAAGTGTGGGAAATGAGGCATATTTAAGCTACACAGGCGGGAATACTTTCCATAACTGGTTGTAGCTCCCTTCTGCAGTCAGCATGGCCGGGGTTGGAGAAGGCACTCGATTTCAAGCACAACATTGGGGCATTGAAGAGACCAAAGTAATGGTTTGACTCCTTGTCCACAATCACAAGGAAAGACTCCTGTGGGGCCATTACCAGGGCACCCAATGCAAAACAGAGGCCTGGAACTGTCTAGCTTGTTATCTCACCAGTGCCACTGGCGTTTCTCGGACTGGTGAGCAGGTCAGGCACTATTGCTCTGACCTGAAGTGACGCAAGGAGGATCAACTGGTCCAGTGGATCCAGGAGGCCCGTGGGATGGCAAATGCCCTAGTACTGAGTAAGTAGCCATTGTATTAAGTATTTAAGAATTGCTATTCTTGTCTATACTGTGGATAGGTATGTCTCATTATCACTGCATTTACTTCACAGCTGCAGGTGTCTGGGCTATGAATCAGCAAGCCCATGAAGATAAGCTGCAAAGGTTGCATCACTATGCAGGTTAGTAATTATTCTGCATGTACTTTTATATAAAATAAATGAGAGATCCGTCAAAAAAGTGTTTTAACCCAATAAATAAAGGTATAATGATTCTTTAATAATTATTCTGCATGTACTGTTATATAAAATTAATGAGAGAGCCTTCAAAAAAGTGTTTTAACCCAATAAATAAAAGTGTAATAATTCTTTAATAAAGGTATAATTCCTGGAGTGCGTCTGTGTGATTTTCTTTGATATGTTGTACTGTTGCATTTTAGAAATAGTACTGTTGTATTAAGCAGTGTTAGTTAACCCACACTTGGGTAGGCCCATATAAAGTGGATGAAGGGAGTGCCAGTAGCTTTTATGCATATTTACAGCCCTTAACTGTTAGTTCATGCCCAGCATGTACAGGTTAATCTGGCACATGAGTAGCTTGGTATTGTGTTCCCCAGAAATGTCAGTGTGCTGCCAGAAATGTAGGGAGCTGTTAACATATAACTGATAATTTCACCTGAACATATCTAGATAATTATATGAAAGTAGAGCTGTCAGTGTACCATCACAGCAGTAGTGTGTATGAGCAACTCTCAAGATATGTAGCAGTAACATCTGCATCCTGGACAGTTTGCATGTCGGATACAGCTCATGTATATAATGATCTAGCAAAATCCAATTGCACAATAGAAGGACATTGGGTAGTGTAATAATACATGTAAGGGACATATAACTGCAGTTAATAGGAATGTAGTGTAAACTAGAAGGATATATAAGTTGTTAATTGAGCTATCTTTTCCACCCTACTGTATGTGCATAAAAAATGCAATTCCACACCTCAATGGGTATGTCTAATCTCAAAACATTTGTTGGGACATATGTCCTATTGGTTTATAAATATTTGCATTCATTTCTATGCATGTGCCCTGTTCAAATACCACAATATTGATGGCCTGTTGCCATCAATTAAACCTGCATGCTGTTGTAATGTCCACTATTGTTCTATATAGGCATGTGTTATGCTTGCTTTTCAACTGTTGAAACTCTGGTATGTTGGGTTAATGGGAATACTTCTGCATTATGTTATAACTAACTGGGAATGCTGTTAACTGTTACTAACCCATATCTTTATTAAATTCTCCAAAACATAGTTCGTATGGGAAGGCCGGTCCCAGCGGACCCACCTGTCCCACCTCAGCTGGCCATGGCACCTGGCACCAGCAGTTCCAGTGCCCAGCCTGGGACCTCCTCCTCCGTTGGCCCTGTGCCACCTTCAGGAGGAAGTGCTGCAGGGGATGGGCCTTGGCCCCCCCATGCAAGCATGGGTAGAGGAGGGCTACCTATCACCCTTTGAATGGCCCTGACTGTGGTACATAGAGAGATTGCGCGTTCTGTTGCAGAACCTCTACGCCAGCTTGAGGCACAAGTGGCGCAACTCCTGGGTCAGTCTGCCCCTCCTACACAGCCCTCAGCACAACCACCCTCTAGGCTGTGAAGGTGCAGTGGAGACTGCCCATGGATAGGGACCTCAGTTCCACTGTTGCCATCTGTGGGCTCATGGGCTTGCGATTTCCAAACATCCCTCCCCGTCAGTGGTGTTCACCCACCACATGTGTCATATTCTGCCCCTGTAGGCGTCTTGTTTGTCTTGTCTGTTTACCTCCCCAACCTACCTCCCCAAAATATACCTGCTTCCCCTACCCCACATTCCACTCTCACCTGAAAAAAAAAGGGCAATCTGCTCACAAAAAAAAAAAATATACCCCATACTTAGCTGCCCATTTTGCACACATGTCCCCTGGACACATAAAATGTAATTTAATTGGCATTACAACATGCTTTGTTGTCCTCAACCCTCTCTCAGGGGTTGAAGGTTTCATATGTACCTCTAAATTTATTCCATATGCACAGCTGTTGCTGTTAAAGAAATGGGCAGCTATGGACCTTCCCTACACCCATTCTGCACATCCAAAGCTATTTTCCCTACTGTCTTTCCCTCTTTGTGCCCCTTTTTCACCACTTTCCTATCTCCCCATTTTCTTTTCTTTCAAGGAAATGAGCACGGGGGTTAGCGGGAGTAAGCACTATTAAGCAGTAGTTAGCGGGTTTGCACAAGTGTGCGCTTGTTTGTGCTTAGCTAAGCATTGCTAAGCATTGCACAAACCTGCTCACAACTGCTTAAAAGTGCCTTAGTCACTCTGTATGTGAGGACCCTTGTTCTGCTCAGCAGCAAAATAAAACACCTCTGTCAGTCTCGAACCTAGGACCTTGCACACACTACCCTGCATGAAGTACCACTAAGCCACGGTAAATATACAACAAGTTGGTGCTGAAATAAATATATCATGTATCAGAATGAGTGAATGTAAAGGTAAAATAGGAATGCCATATCACGCAACTTGTTATGTGGATCTTTACCAATAGTTGTTGCGGGATTACATTGCATGACTGTGATAAGAGAAGCAGCCATTCTAGCAGGAAATAATGTTACACCATCACTTTACAAACCCCACACAGTATCACAGCAGGACAAACACTGGCATATCTGTTTAGGGCAGAGGCCATACCTCCCAACTGTCCCTAATTTTCAGGGATGTTCCTGATTTTGAAAAAAAACTTAGCTCTGTCCCTCTGAATCCCTCTGAAAACTACTGACTTGGGCCAGAAAGGTGGTGAATTACACGTAATGAGTAATGACAATAATTAAGAGTTAGACACTTATTTTACTTCAGAAAAGTTGTATTAATCCATATGCTCTGGATCTCTCAGAGTCTCAACTTAATGGCACTAATATTTTAAAGGTGTCCCTGACTTTTTCTCTACTTTTCCCTGAGTCTGTTCAAATATGTACCTGAGTGTTTGAGAGGTCTGGCAGAGGCAGAAACACAGAGGCATAGCAGCCTTTCTGCTGTTACATACTGTGCAAATAGCTTTGGAAGGAGTTCCGGAAGCATACCCTTATGTAGGAATACAACACTGAAATACAAAAGGATGTAGCCATGTACTGGTAGCAACCAACGTGTAACAATGCCATTGCTCTAGTGCTGAAAAGACCTGTGTGGTGCACAGACAAAGAATAACAGGCTAATCCCTGGCTACCATGTGGATAGGTCCACAGTTGGGAGTTACGCAGACAGACTACTTGCCTTGATAAACTAACATGTATGCAGCAACCCTATAAGTCCAGCAAGATAAAATTCACACAATAATACGTATGCTCTCTGTACTTCTGCACCCCTACCCAAATGTAGAATATACCTGTGTGTGCAGGGTCTACCAAGGATGTAGGTAAGCGCACTCACATACTGAAATGTGTCCAGTTTTCTTGATCAGCTTGTGTTAATGTCAACACTAAAAAGCACAAACTGTTTAGAACTGAGTAAATGAATATTCACAGTATAGCAGTTCTCAAACAAGTCTTGTGCCAAAGGAATACATCTCAATAACTAGCTTTGTATGGCAGTTAATTGTAAAATTTGAAAAGAAAGTACATCCTCCCATGTATCTTGTGTTAGCATTTTGAGTGGTGAGTAAATTTATACACTGACAAGTGTGTACTGGAAGCAGCAATATTTAGGTCAGAGTACAAAATGTAAATCACTGGTTACACCCCTAGCTTCTGATATAAGAACTATACCAACCTTCTGTCTTAAACAATGATGTCCACAGCAAACAAGGATGATCTCCATCTTGGAAAGCTGAAAGGGCCACACCTACCTGAGTTAGCAATTTATAGTACTGGGTTGCTATGACAGTAATTACTGCAATTACTACACAGCAGGCTGCATGCAGTTAGCAAATGGTGGCCACTAGTTGGTGCAGAGGCCATCACATGCTCATGTGCAAATACCTACAAAAGCAGGCTGCAATTTCTGCCAACAATCTCAATCACTCTATTGCAGAGACTGACAGAGAGAGAGAGAGAGACAGAGAAAAGGAAAAAGAAATAATACCAAATCATACAAAGGAAAGGTATGTGACACATATGTATTTACTGGCATGTAGTAGATGTTTTGGAAGAGTAGTCTACATAATGTGAACCATTCATATGTGGCAGCAGTACTTATCTATGCACAGATGCCCTGCTTAACTACTGCTATGGACAATACAGTGTGTACCTGTGGGCAGTGGGACACATCTGTGAAATGTGTAGCTCAGCATTAAATGTCAAAAATCTGATCCATGTTATCTGTGTTCTGTGCAGTAGTGTGGCCAATGGCTGTTGGGGGGATTAATGCTGCCATTATATAAACATGGGTGTGACAGAGCAACACATGCATGATAGTCATATTAAAGAGTAGCTTAGCACTGGCAACTGCTGTAGCAGTCTAGTATGCTTATCTAGCATTTGTAGCTATATATACCCACTCTAATGTTAGTGTGTATTCACATGTGACACCTGCTTGTGTTGCAGCAAGGCCCAACAGTTCAGCTGTGAGGTCCAGGGACTTACAACAGTATGGACCTTGTGTGTGCATGCCACACACATACAGAGAAATATATATGTGTCATATATATTCACATCTGTATATGTGCATAGAGCAGGGGACATATTGCAACTGTTTGTGAAGGGTGGAAATATATACGTTGGTTAAGGCTAGTATGCACATATTTGTATGTAGGTTTAAGTGTGTGTGACGAACAAGACAGCATACAGTGCTGGTATATGACATGTGGTGGTTAAACAGTGTGGGTGGTTTGTTCAGTTTGCAATGTTGAAGCCAGTGAGGCCTGCTAAAGCTACCTGGGCTGTGAACACTTTCAATGCATTTATCACAAGACTGTGCAATATTATTATATTACTGTACACCTCACATCCTTTGTATAATTGATATTCCCACTATGAAAGGTGAACTGTATATGTGCCTACATATATATGTATATGTACACCGATGGATGTGTTTATGTGTATATATATATATATATATATATATATATATATATATATATATATATATATATATATAGATATATAAAGAGAGAGAGAGAGAGAGTCATATATATTCATACACACCTACATCTACTTGTTGTAATAGATACTCTGTACTGTTGACTGACTGTGGTGGTCAATGTGTTAGTGAATACGTCAAAGATATGTATTTGTGGGATAGCTTAGTGGGAAACTGTTTATGTCATGGTATTATGGGTCCTTGCTTTGATCCCAGCAAAAACTGTGTATTCTGTTGCTAGGCAGAAAAAGTGCTATGGCATACAGTGTGATTAAGTCCCTTGGTTTTAACTGGGGTGTGTCATTGGAGGCTAAAGCACTACATCTATGATTATTGATTGGCATTGATGTTGAATCCAAATCCTGTGTGTACTGTAGTGCTACTTGAAGCTCTGGGCCTCTACAGCAAAGTATGGTGTATGCTCACATTGCTTGCATCCACTGTTTTGTGTGCTCCCTGTATTCATCACAGATTACATTCCCCAAGATTAATGTTTTGTAAGTACTGACACACAGTACTGTATAGTACACACGTAAAGCTTATCTGGGTTGCCATACCTTTGTGTCCTGTAATGATGTCTGATGTGTGTGTGGGTATGTCTGTAACATGTCCTCTGTCATATGTGTGGTAAAACATATAACTGCGTATCTAGCAACATTTATAGTGGACTACAGCAGTATGCGACCTATATTCCCAATTGCGCACATATTTTGGCCACGGGTTTGCCATTAACAAGTTGTGTGGTATAATAGTAATACATTTACTGGACCTTACACTCATTGTGATGGCTGAAATATTTCTTTACACATCAGCTTGATGTATATCTGCTGTGGCTAGGTGGTGTATTGTGTTGCATACAGTGTGCCAAGTACTCTTGTATAGTCTTATATAGTTATTTTATTTTGTTGCTGTGCAGAACATGGTTCATTAGAGTGAGCCAGGTACTTTCAAGCAGTTGTGGGGTGAGCAGTGATAAGTGGTAGTTAAAGTGTTTCACTCTCAGTTAGCTAATAGGTTGCTATATATGGCAGTTCAGTGATATCTGTACTGTATAATGTTAAATGTGCCATATGACTTGCTCAGACATATTTTTTCTTTATGTCTTCCAGGGATCATGGCACATCACAGAAATCCCAGCTATAGTAGTGCTGAAGATGAGATCATTACTAGCTGTATGATTCAGCACTACAGTCTAATGTTCTCACGAACCAGCCAGAACCAGCAGGAGCATACTGCAATGTGGCAAGATGTTGTCCAGAGGGTCAATGAGGTAGGCCTGCATAACCGGACATATGAGCAGGTACGCCACCACTGCAGTGATCTGCTCAGACATGTCCATCAGCGTGCTTCTGATGTGCAGAGACAACAGCTTGCAACAGGAGGTGGTGTTAATATCCACCCCCCCTCACCAGAGTGGAGGAGCTGCTCCTGAGCCTTGTGCCACCTGCCCAACAACAACAGCAGCAGACATACACCATGATGGAGGTTGGAGCCACCCAGCAACCACAAATGGAGCATGTAGGTAACATGGCATATTTGTAGACTACTGTTATCTGTATTGGTAGATCATGCATATGTGAGATGTGGAGTGTGTAGTTAGAAGATGTGGAGCCTGTTGTTGTGCAATACTGATCATTTGGAACATAATCTGTAGGCCTGTGAATGTAAACTGTTCTACTGTAAGATTGCAAACACACAGTAGCAATGCCACAGTTGTGGCCACTGACAAACTGTCTCATCTCTATGTAGGTCCCTCTGGGGTGACATCAAGGCAGCAGACAGATGCTGGTGAGTGTGTTCTACATTTATTATTGTAAATAAAAAGTGCTTGTCATAGTTAAGGTGTAGACCACGTACACATGTAACACACCTACCCACAATGCATGCTGTGCATGTTTGGTGTAAGACCACGCACATCCCACTAATGTGATTAGCTGCCTCAAACACATGCAATACCCAAATCATCTCAAACAAATGTGGCTACACTGTAGTGACCATTGGATAGGCAAAGTTGACACTCAACATGCACATAACATACACAACTATGTCATACACAGAGCATTTTAACATGCTACACATAAAGGATTCACAAACCCTCTGTAAAGACACACTCCAGTATCCAAACTCTCATCCACACATTATGCATAATATAACTGAGGGGTAGAGGCCTATCATGGGGCATTTAAACATTCTGCAACACACTACACATTCATGTCAAGGAATGCTCCTTATTGGCCTCCTTACAAACCCATGTAACAACTGGTTGTAAAATGGTGAATGTAGCCAAGGTAGTACAGTTCTGGTACAGCATGATTAGTGCTGGTTTGGGAAACATTTGTAGCCTTGAGTGACCACATGATGCTTCATGATGATGGCCTATGGTACTATACCCCATCCAGTTATTGTAACCACAGTACTACACATAGCTTTCATTGCTATACACCTCAATGTTGTGTGTGTGCAAACATATGCACCTCTAAACAATATGCATACCAATCACCATTTGCACAACTGACACATATATGTCTTGTGATGCTATTGAATGGCTAGGTCATATGACACACATTGGGTATGTGTGATGTTTAAATATGCAGTTGTGTTTTAGCATGCCATGTCATGGATGATACTGGCATGTCCACAATATGATCTACACTCACCATAACTACTGTACATTGGGCATGTGGACGAATGGCATTCCATCAATTATACATGCACCACTGATGATGTGTGAATACTCATCATGCATGTGCTAAAACTGTGTCCACAATTATTTGCTAAAGACACAGAGGCTGTAATCAGCATTGGATACCTATCTGACACACAGATACACATCCAGTCATGGTATGTAGACCTGTGAGTTATGGTGCACAGTACATTACAGAGTTTTGAATACTTGCACACAATGTTGTGTCCATGGGTAGGCCAATCACCTAATAATAAAACACAGGCATCAAAGCCATGTATATTGTTAGTAACAAGGACTGTCTACACTTGCACTGCATACTGTTGAGCAACACATGTCCTGCATGCTGACATGTGTGACATGACTTTTTTGCTTGTGATACTGTACCCCACCATCACCTGCTATTGTGTATGTTCTGAGATTGCTGGTGTTGTGTGTGTGTGTGTGTGTGTGTGTGTGTGTGTGTGTGTGTGTGTGTGTGTGTGTGTGTGTGTGTGTGTGTGCTTTAGGGAGGAGTGTATATTTGTGTGTGCATGTGTGTACGTGTGCATGTGTGCATGCGTGCATGTGCGCATGTGTGCATGTGCATGTGTGCATGTGCACATGTGTACATGTGTGCATGTGTGCATGTGTGCATGTGGTCTGACATCATGGTCAGGTCTTAAAGTGTGTTTCCTCTTTTCCTCTCACAGGTGCTGAGGTGGGGCTGGTTCAGTACAGCAGGGAACCTGATGTCACTGAGACAGACAGTGATCATGAGGATAGGTGTGTTGAGGCACAGGCAGGTTTGTCAGGGTCTGTTGTTGGGCCACCAGTTGACAGTACACAAGTCTCCACCCCATCCATGCACACAGTCATACTGCCTGTACATCCATCATCACCATTGCCCTTAGCTGAGTGACAGTGTATGGTTGGCACTGGCCAGGACAGTGTGGTATCTATGGCACATGTATTAGGACACAGCAGCCATATCCAGATGTCTAGACCGGTACCACATAGACAGATGCCCAGGGGTTCTCGTCAGAGCACTGCTGGTCATCATGCCCCTGGCAGACGTGCCACAACTCGTTCAACCACATGCATGTTCCAGGCTGTCATGGAGGCACAGACACAAATGGAGCGGTACACCAGACAGGGACTAAGGGCACAGAGGGCTCATAACACCTCTGTAAATGACAGTATCCATGACCTAGCAGGTGTCATCTGTAATTACACTGAGGTCATTGATAGACATTGGGGTGAGACATTGGATGGCCTACACAATGTCATGTCCATATGTCAGGACAGTGCGGGACAGCTGAGACATTGACGTGGACGTATGCCAGCAACATCAGCAGCTGGAGGTCGCCGTGGACGTCCAGCAAGTCACAGCCGCTCCCATAGTGCCAGTACCAGCCCCAGCAATGTTGGGGGGGGCTGTCCATAGACCATCCTAGAAGACCACATGCACATGGCTCTGGCCAGTCCCAGCAGGGGACCTGGATCCAGTGGACATATGTCAACCTCTGAGGATAGTACCCAGTCTGGATTATTACCTGATACTGTCTGTAGTACCCCTGCCAGGCACAGGTTCCGTATCTGTGACCAGAGATGGCGATCTGTAAAGCCTGCCAGGTACAGTCTGTAGCTGTCCCACAAATCCCAGTATATGGCAGCCACATGGTGGAACTGTGTGCATGCAGACACACACACATAAACCAGAAACCTAGGGCAAACACATACCCGCACACATTACATCAACATTGGCCCATAATAGTACTCATGGCCCTCACACGCACACTCACACACACATGTCGATTGTATGGCTCAGTGTAGGCCTCTGGCAAACCAACAACACACCCTGTGCATATGATGAAACCTGTGCCACCTCCTGTCATCTGTAACATTGATGCAGGAACAGGCTAACATGGTGCTAATGCACAGGGTGACTTTGATAAAGTATAGCAATGGTTGAATGTGTAGCATGTTGTCAGCAGTAAAGTGTAATGATATCCTTGAAGGTGTAGCTGAGCAGGCATGCTGTATTAAAGCTATAATTAGCAATGTTGTATTGTTTCCACCACTGTTTATTCCAATTGTGTTTTGTTTGCCCATGTGCCACTTGGATGATGTATGTAGTTGTGTCAGCATGTATTATACAGTGGACAGTAAGTGTGGGTGTGTGCAGCACAGGTTTGCAGGTGTACATTTCTGAACATGGTGGAGGTGCACTGTCTGCGTGTACGTGCATATTGGACACATGGGCAGGGTGACATGCTCTGTATTGGCCAGTGTTAACACTCTATAGTTTCTATTCGTGGCCAGTATGCATTGTACTACACACATTTTGGAACTTGAGTACGCATGTGTGTGTATGACACGGGTTGTCACTGTGCTGTGGGTGATGCTGTTGTTCCTATCTGTCATTGGTTTGCATTACTAATGTTAACAGTGTCCCAGCTGCATAATCCTGTATTAATGCACACTGTTCACCTACAGGGTTGCATGGACTGTGCTATCACAAACACAAGAAATTCTCAATTATACAGTAAAAGTGCATTAGTCTCATGGACCCCTGCCAGAAACTAAATATATAATAGAAGGTGTGATGTTATACCAAAAAGACTTACATACCGTGAAGGGATAACCTCTCTAGTCAGTATCATTTGGAAAGTTCAATCCCTCAATAAACATACAAGGCAAGCTTCAAAATACAAAATGGCAATGATTCCAAAGACAACACTAAAGCTGTCTTTACTGTTGTTCATAATCTTCAGGGGAAATCTCAGATTGGGTCACAGTTAATGTAAATGGTCACAAAGTACACTTATCTGACTGACATTACCAATTCCTTGTCAGACAGTTTGAATGCGGATTTCACCACCCTGTCCCTATACAAGGGCCACATTTCCAGACCTGCAGAACGTAATACCTGATGATTCACAGACACTCTAGTTAATACATCTCTTTAACAAGGTCCACACCACAGTGGCAATGGTACTGGACAGTGTCCCTGGCTGTGTCATACACAAGCTGACATATGAAGTCACCACTCACCTAAACGCTCTGTCCAGATGGAGCCTCTATACAGGTTACATACATGTGGAATGACATACGGTAATGGTGTTCACAGTCCACAAGCATTGAGCTACAACGTCTTCTTCTCCTTTCGGATGCTCCCATTAGGGGTCGCCACAGTACATCATCTGTTTCCATGTCTTCCTGCCCTCTGCATCTTGCACTATCACACCATCCACCTGCATGTCCTCTCTCACCACAGCCATAAACCTCATCTTAGGCGTTCCTCTTTTCCTGTTACCTTGCGGCTTCATCCTTAGCATCTATTACACAATATACTCTGCATCCCTCCTCAGCACATGTACAGACCAACTTAATCCTGCCTATCTGGCATGGTCTACTAACCTTCAAACCTGGCCGGACCCTCTAATATACTTATTCTTAAACCTGTCCACTCTCGTCACACCCAGTGCAAATGTTAACATAAACTGATTAAGGGTAGAACTACAACAGGTCCTGGAAACTCTCACCCTATAAGCCAGACCAATGTTATCTGGATGGCTATGGCACACAGCATTATGGAACTCATTAACAGAGACATTATGAACCTGAAAACACTGCACGGTACCCAGTTAGGTTCTCTAAAGGCCAGAGCATGGCTTCTACACCTAGTAGACTTCAAGCCAGTCAACAAGGCTATAGGTGAGGGAGGGGAGGTCAACACAGCCAAGCTATAGCTCACCAGCAAATCATGCCCATCCCACGTACTGGTATTAGACATAACCTCAACAGACTGACCATAAACAATTGTTAGATGATGGCTTGACAACTGACGCACAGATGTAGGACACACAGTAACATTTGCAGCCTCCATGTACAATTCTATGCCAGTAACAAGTGGTATTCACCTGCACTCAGTCCCGGGACCACTCCTGTTTGGCATATAGCTTTCTTGAGTACAAGCAAACACAGTAGGGATATGTCTGCCCACGTTTGATGAAAATGCATACTGTGGGCTATACTTTATTCTCCAGATGACACACACATCCTCCAAAAGGGTATCATGCAGATAGATACCTGGTGTCAAACTCATGCTGTGCAGCTATAAGCCTAAGAAAGCATAGTTATCCACTTTTAGAAAACAAAGTATCCCCAGAGTGCCACATAGATAGTAGCCCCCAAAATGTGTAACAGGTACTAATGTATACATAGAGCCATGTGTTAAGTCATCTCTCCTTTGATAATCACATTACCAAAGGGTTTTGGAAATCCCTCTGTGGAGCACATAAGCAATAAATGGTTTGCATGCACATCCACAGAGGTTGTTGCACACCTATAATGATTAGTCATCTTTACCAGACTTTGCTTGCTTTGGAACAGGTTTCAAATATACCTCAAGCATAAACCCTCACTCACACTCTTCCATAGAAACAGTGATGAGTGGATGTGAAATGAAAGCCATAGCCCAGGGATCACTGCAGTTGCTAAGCTTGTCACAAGCATACAGAAATGACCTAAGGTCTGGAAAGTGCCAGCACGCTCTGGCAAAGATAACACATACGTTCATGGTGAAAGCAGAGTACCCATCTATGAAATACTTGAGGTCACATGTATGTATATGGATTTGCCTGACAGCTACCTTACATGTGTAATGCACATACAGTTGTCGTGATATGTCACGCACTATAAAAATAAAAATCCATTCCACCTTGGCCAACGGTGTCACACACACACACAATTCAAACTCTTTCTTAACTACATTATGATACTATAGCAGTATGCATTTACATGATGCACTATACACATTACTGGGGTTTCATCTTTCCACAGGTATATTTGTAGGATGGTGACATCATCGGACTTGACAAAGATGAGTATACCACTTTTAAGGTGTTTGAGTAGTCTCCAACAAGGTCGCTCCTCCTCAGGGAAACACACATACACAGTTGGCAAGTGTAGAATTCAAACTCCTGCTTAACTACATTACGATAATGCAGCAGTATTCATTTACTCTATGCGCTATACACATTACTGGGATTTCACTTTTATACAGGTATATTTGTAGGATGGTGACATCATCGGACTTGACAAAGATGAGTATACCACTTTTAAGGTGTTTGAGTAGTCTCCAGAAAGGTTATTTCTCCCCAGGGAGACACACCTACACACACACAGTTGGCAAGTGCAGGATTCAAACCCCTACCTAGCTACATTTGGATACTATAGCAGTATTCATTTACATGACATGCTATATACCTTCCTGGAATTTCACTTTTCCACAGGTATTTTTGTAGGATGGTGACATCATCGGACATGACAAAGATGAGTATACCACTTTTAAGGTGTTTGAGTAGTCTCCAAACAGGTTACTTCTCCTCACATATACACACACGCTTGGCAAATGCAGGATTTAAACCCCTACCTGACTACATTATGATACTACAGCAGTACACATTTACATGACACGCTATACACATTATTGGGATTGCATTTTTCCACAGGTATATTTGTAGGATGGTGACATCATCGGACTTGACAAAGATGAGTATACAACTTTTAAGGTGTTTGAGTAGTCTCCAAAAAGGTTACTTCTTCCCAGGGAGACACACAGTTGGCAAATGCAAGATTCAAACCCCTACTTAATGACATTATAGCAGTACGCATTTACACAACACCCTAAGCACATTATTGGGGTTTCATTTTTCCACAGCTATATTTGTAGGATGGTGACATCATCGGACTTGACAAAGATGAGTATACCACTTTTAAGGTGTTTTAGTCTCCAAAAATGGTATTTCTCACTAGGAAGACACACACAGTTGGCAAGTGCAGGATTCAAACCCCTACCTAACTACATTATGATATGACAGCAATCTGCCTTTACATGACACGCTATACACATTACTGGGCTATGATTTTTTCACAGGTATATTTGTAGGATGGTGACATCATTGGACTTGACAAAGATGAGTATACAACTTTTAAGGTGTTTGTGTAGTCTCCAAAAAGGTTACTTCTCCCCAGAAGGGACACACATATACACACACACAGTTGGCAAGTACAGGATTCAAACTTCTACCTCACTACATTATGATATTACAGCAGTATGCATTTACATGACACGCTATAAACATTATTGGGATTTCGCTTTTCCACAGGTATATTTGTAGGATGGTGACATCATCGGACTTGACAAGGTTGAGTATACCACTTTTAAGGTGTTTGAGAGTCTCCAAAAAGGTTATTTTCCCCCAGGGAAACACACCTACACACACACACACAGTTGGCAAGTGCAGGATTCAAACCCCTACTTAACTACATTACGATATTACAGCAGTATGGATCTACACAATGCACTATCCATATTACTGGAAACACAACTTTCCAAAGGTATATTTGTAGGATGGTGACATCATCGGACTTGACAAAGATGAGTATACAACTTTTAAGGTGTTTGAGTAGTCTTCAAAATGGTTGCTTCTCCCCAGGGAGACACACACAGTTGGCAAGTGCGGTGTTCTTAATCCAAACTAAGTACGTCTTTACACTTCAGCAAGCAATATGAAGTTACAGGGTGCAATACAGACATTACTTGCTGACAGTTTGCACAAAGGTTTTTTTCACATTTGCTAACCTCAGCAGGCTTATCATACTAGGTGTATTGTGAGTGTATTGTATGCATAGGCCATGACCATATCATATATGGGTTGATGCACCACATGCTGGCACACACAGGGTCAAACCTTGTATAGCATCTTACCTTTACCTACATGATACTGCAATATAACAGAAAGATGATAAACTTCAACAATTGGCTGAGCTTCTGGTGTCATTCAAAGGGGATCCAGTCTCTGTCTGCCTGTGATGACATGATAGACAAGCCTTGTTGCTTCACTACAGATGGTTTGCACCTGTCGCACCTATGCTTCTGAATACTGGCCAAGGCTCGTGCTGTCCCCATATTACCTATTTTAGGCAAGGCTCAAAGGTTCATAGGTTCATAGGTAGGTACTAGTCTATCAGCCCTGGTGCCTATACAAGGCCAGCTAAAAAGGTACCCTGGCCTTTGCCACCCAAGAAATGTATTTTCCTGTGCCACTGTCATACAGAGACACAGAAGTGATCCCCAGGGTGAATTTCCTATTTCCCATCCAATAATCAAGAATTTCCTTGAAGAGTGCTAATGAGAAGCTTTGTTTGATATCGATAGGTAGTTTATTCTGGAGTATGTGAAGTCTGTGAGACAGGAATCTATCCCTCCGGCATGTTCTGTTTATTGTGGTGACAAGGTTTAGGTCCCTAGAGTGTGTAGGTTCATAGGTAGGTACTAGGCTATCTGCCCAAGGGCATTTATAAGCCTAGCCAGAATGTGTTGGCTTTCACCTCCCTTTTAAATTAGTTTCCTGGGCCTCTGTCTAGCAGGGCCACTGAAGTGATCCCAGGGGTAAATTTACAATTTCCCATCCACTCATCAAGATTTCTCTTGTAGAGAATCTGCAAGGGGCTCTGCCTAACATCAACTGGGATTCTATGCCAGAGTGAGGGAAGTTGCTGGGATAGGAATCTATCCCTCCAGCACATCCTGTTTATTGCTTTGCTGAAGTTTAATTCACTGGAGCGTGTGGCTCTAAGAGATTTGTTTTTCTTGAGGTGGAGCATGTCCATTAATTCTGGGTTGGACATGGCCTTATACGTCAGGCATAGATCACATCTGAACAGGCAGTAAGCAACCGAGTAGAGCTGGAGTTTCTTTAGTCGAGCTGCATAGGGCATCTCTTTGAGGCCCGTGATCCTCTTGGTGAAGTACTTCTGTGGTCTTACCAGCTGTTGCATGTGCCAATTAAGATACATACCAAATGGGGCATTATACTCTATTATGGGCCTAATGAGTGATGAGTAGAGGGGCACAATGACCTCTCTTGATCTAGAGGTGAACCCTTTCGTGATTAGGTGGGCTACATAGAAGGAATAACTAACCACTTTGCCAATGTGATTATCAAAGGAGAGGTTACTATCTACTTGGGTCCCCAGGTCCCTAATTGCATTTTCTGTACCTAGTAGATTACCACCTATGTGGTAATTTGTGGGCACTTTGTTTTTCCCAAAGGGGATGACTATGCATTTTTTGCCATTCAGCTTGAGGCCATGGTTTTGACACCAGGAATCTGTCTCTGTAAGACCTTTCTGGAGGATGTCTGTGTCAGCCAGAGAGTCGATTATGGCCCTCAATTTACAGTCATTTGGGAACTTGGTCAGCCATAGTCCTCCCATGCTTGCCTGTAACTCAGAGGTGTATATACTGAACAGGAGGGGTCCCAGGACTGAGACCTGTGGGATGCCACATGTGACTGGTTTAGAGTCGGACATGGCACCTGCAACTCTGACCATGTGTGTTCTATCCATGAGCCAGTTGGCCACCCATCTCATCACACAGGGGTTAATGTTCAAGCTGGTAAGCTTGTCTATGATGCCAGAGTGGGGAATGGTGTCAAATGCCTTAGTGAGGTCCAGGTAGGCTGTGTGGACTACCTTCTCTTCATCTATGGCCTTGGTAACTGTTTCAAAGAAGTCAACTAGGTTTAGGAGGCAGGATCTGCCTTTAACAAAGCCAAATTGGATACAGTCCAGTATCTGGAGGTTCCCAATGTCTCTGTTTATGAGTTCCATGATAATTCGTTCAATAGCTTTGCAGACCAGGCTGGTCAGGCTTATAGGGTGATAGTTCCCAGGTTCTGTTGTGGCACCACCTTTGTGGAGCAGGATGACTGTTGCTGTACATCATTCTTTGAGTACATAGCCTGTGGTAAGGTTGAGTCTGAACAGTGAATGTAGGTGAGGGTTTAGTTCCTTTTGGAGCTCATGTAAGATGCAGCCTGGGACATCATCCAGTCCCATTGATGCTGTGTTCTTAGCTTTGGAGAGGGTTGTTTTTACCTGCATGTCCATGAAGTCTGGGGCTCTGCATTCTTCTGGGATGGACACGGGCCCTTTTGGGGGTGGGGGGGTGAAGTTTGCACTGAACTTGTCCACCAGGATATTGGCAATGTCAGTTGGTTCAGTGTATTTTTTGCCATTTTGCAGTAGCTGAAAGCATATCTGAGAGTTGCCACCTAAATGTTTGATATAGTTAAAGAAGGCTTTGTGGTTATCTTTAGATTCCTTGGCAATTTTTCTTTAGAAACTGGACTTGGATTATTTTATGAGTGATCATAGTTTCTTGCTAATAATGATCAGTGATGCCTTTCCTTTTTGGAATTTTGCTCCATCATGTGTTAGTTTCCTCCTTCTGTTGTATAGCTTATTTATGGGCAAGGACCACCAGATTGGTTTCTTCTTTTTGGAGGAGTGAGTCTTGGTTTTAATTGGGATGGCTCGATCCATGCATCGCTGTAGATGCTCATAGAATGCACTTGTAAAGGATTCTGCAGATTGGATAGCATTATCCTGTAGCAAGGGGGCTTTGAAACTTTCCACTTCGGACTTGAGAAGTGTGAAATTTGCTTTTGAAAAGTTTTTCACAGTGGTTTTGTTGACTGGAGGGGTCGGAATGTGGATGTCCAGTGTGATTACTTCATGATCTGATATTACCAGTGAGGGGTTTACCTCTGGTGTGGAACACTGATCCCCCATGTTGGTGATGATCAGGTTCAGTATGTTGTCACCTCTAGTGGGTGTGGTAACCAGCTGTTCCAGGCCGTTTGAGTTTATAAACTCTAGGAAGCACTGGGCAAATGACTTTGTACTCGAGTAATTCTCCCAGTCAATGTTTGTATAGTTGAAATCTCCTCATATCATGGTGTTTGGTAGGACCTTTATTTTTCCCAGTGTTCTCAGGAATACTGAGTGAGGGTCCTGAGACAAGGTATGTGATCTATAGTAGGCTACGATCTGATAAGCAGCTTTGCCCAATGTTAGTTGCCCTTGCATGGTCTCCAAGGCCTCGTGCTGTGCCACTAACCTGGAGGTGTGGGTATCCTTTATGAAAATCGATACACCCCCTCCTTTAGTATTTCAGTCTGGGTTTTGGGGCCAACACTCAGAGGTATTGGGGTTTCTTTAAGTGGAGCATGTCCAACAGCTCTGTGTTTGACATAGCTTTGTATGTTAGGCAGAGATCACCTCTGAGTAGGCGATATGTGACAGAGTAAAACTGTAGTGTTTTGACACGGTCTGTGTATGGTATGTATTTGAGGCTGCTAATCCTCTTTGTGAGGTATTTCTGCAGGCTTTCCAGTTGTTGTAGATGTCTTGTGAGGTACATAGCAAAAGGGGCATTGTACTCTATAATGGATCTAATGAGTGATGAGTAGAGGGGAACAATGACCACTTTTATTCTGCATGAGACACCTTTTGTGATGAGGTGTGCCATGTAGAAGGAATTCTTGGCTACTGTGGTGATGTGATTATCAAAGGAGAGTCTACTGTCCACCTGTGTCCCAAGGTATCTTATCACACTTTCGGTGTTAAGTATACTACCACCTATGCTGTAGTTCATGGGTACAGTGTTTTTACCAAAGGGGATGACAATGCACTTTTTGGCATTGAGCTTGAGGCCATGGCTTTGACACCAGGCATCTGTCTCAGTGAGGCCCTTTTGTAGGATGTCCACATTGTTACTAGTCTCGATTATGGCTCCTAGTTTGCAGTCATCTGGGAACTTCATTATCCAGAGACCTTCCATGTTAACCTGTACTTCAGAGAAGTCGATACCAAACAGGACAGGGCCCAGGACTGAACCCTATGGTACTCCACTTGTCACTGGTCCAAAGTCGGACTTGGAGTCTGCTGCTTTCACAGTGTGGGTTGTGTCAGTCAGCCAGTTGGCAACCCATCTTGTGACATAGAGATTTATACCTAGTTTAGTGGGCTTATCCATAATTCCAGAGTGGGGGTAGTGTCAAAAGCCGTGGCAAGATCTAGATAGGCTGTGTGAACCACCTTACCCTTGTCTACGGCTTTGGTGACTGCTTCAAAGAAATATATCAGGTTTAGGAGACATGATCTGCCTTTTACAAACACAAAATGGTTGTGGTCCAGAGTTTGGAGACTACCAATGCCTTTGTTTATAAGTCCCATGATGATACATTCCATGGCCTTGCAGACCAGGCTCATCAGGCTAATGGGGCACTAGTTCCCCAGGTCCGTGATGGCTCCCCCCTTGTGTAGTGGGATAACCGTCGCTGTGCGTCATTCAGCAGGCACAAAGCCTGAGGTGAGGCTATGATTGAACATGGTATGTAGGTGTGGTGCCAGTTCATTCTGTGGTTCATGTAGAATGCAGCCTAGGATGTAATCTGGTCCCATGGATGCTGTGTTCCTGGCTTTGGAGAGTGGTTTTTACCTGTGCAGCCATGATCACAGCAACTTTGCAGTCTTCTGGTATACAGATGTGCTCTTTCATGGGTGAGAGGGGGTCAAAGTTAGCACTGATCCTATCTGCCAGGCTGTTGGCAATATCAGTTGGGTCTGTATATTTAGTGCCATTGTGCTGTAACTCAGAGCAGATCTGAGTGTTGCCATTGAGATTCATGACAAAGCTATAGAATGCTTTGTGGTTGTCTTTAGAATCAGTGTCGACTTTGTTTTCATAACTAGCTTTGGAGGATTTTATCAGGGATCGCAGCTTTTTCCTGAGGCTGACCAGGGAGCTCCTCCACTCATGGGATTTTACCCTCTTTTGCAACAGTTTATTCCTTCTGTTGTGCAGTTTGTTTATAGCAGTGGACCACCAGATTGGCTTCCTTTTCTTGGAGGATAGCGTCTTGGTTCTGTTTGGGATAGCATGATGCATACACTCATGTAAGTGCTTATGAAGTGCAATTGTGAAGGATTCAATAGTCTTTAACAGTATTGTCCATCTGCATGGGTGTCCTAAAGTTCTGCACTTCTGTCTTAAGAAGCATGAAGTTGGCTTTGGAGACATTTTTTAACATGGTTTCCTTAATGGGGGGGTGGGTCCAGAATGTGGATATGTAGGGTAATTAGCTTATGGTCAGATAGGACTAATGAGCCGTTGACTTCAGATGTGGAACACCGGTCACTCAGGACAAAGCAAACCCCATAGCCAACACAAATAACCACAAAGTTAGCTAAATGCTACTCATTGCCAGAAGTCTCAGCATCCAGATGCACACACTCGAGGCACATCACAGTATGGAGAATATTGATATCTGTGCAGTAACAGAAACCTAATTCAAGGCTCCAGAGAGCACACCAGCACTACCAGGATACTACTCATTCCATACCTTCCAGCATCAGGACCTGGATCATAGCACATAGGGTGGGGATGTATCCATATTCATAAAGGATACCTACACCTCTCTCTACATGCTCTGTACAGGATATGTACCCATAGAATGTTGCACAGCAACATTCTTCACACTCCACAGGGGTGGGGCCACAAAACCCCCTTGGCATTCATGCTCTATGAGCCTGACGAGTCTGCTCTTTAAGGCAATGGAGCCAATCATAATGGAAGTCAACAATAAAGAGATTGTGAACCTTCACACAGTTGAGCACACCCAGTTTGGCTTCATCATATGCAGATCACACCTCCTGAACTGGGTGGATTTCTTTGAGACCATTTCCCAGGCTACAGATGATTGAAATGAGCTCAACACAGCCTACCTATACCTCATTACAGCCTTTGACACCATTCCCCGGTTCGGTATCATAGATGAACTCACCAACCTGGGCATGAATCCATACATCACAAGATGGATTGCAAACTGGCTCACAGATAGATTCCACAAACTAAGAGTTGTTGGCTACATGTCAATCTCTACACTGGTAACAACTGGTGGCCCCCAGGGGTCAGTCCTGGGGTCCCTCCTGTTTGGTATAGACTTCTCAAATGTGCATGCCAACACAGGAGGGTTGTGGTTGACTAAGTTTGCTGGGAACTGTAAAGTGTTTGCCATAATAGATTCCCTGGATGACACAAATATTCTCCAGAAGGGACTCTATGAGACAGATGTGTGGTGTCAGAATCATGGCCTCAAGCTCAATGTGGAGGAATGCATAGTGATCCCCTTTGGTGAAAATAAAGTACACACAAACTACCACATAGGTGTTACCCCCTTAAAACTGACAAGGTAATAAGGGATATGGGGACACAAGTAGATAGTCATCTTTCCTTTGACAAACCATGTTGCCAAAGTGATTGGGAAATCCTATGTCGCCCAGCTAATCAACAAAGGGTTTGCATCAGGATCCGAAGAGGTAGTGGTCTCCCTCTACTCATAAGTCATCAAACCCATCATTGAGTATAATGCATCATTTTGGATGTACTCGACTAGCATATCCAGCAGCTGTAGAGACCACAGAGGTACGTCACCAAGAGGATTACTGGCCTCAAACAGTTGTGTTATGCAACACAACTGGTAAAACTAAATCTGTTTGTCGTTGCGTACCGCCTACTCAGAGGCACAATCTGCCTAACATACAGAGCCATGTCCAACACATAACTGCTGAGCATGTTCCATCTACAGATAACAAAATTGAGTCACCCTACACACTCCAGGGATATGAACCTCATCACAGCAATGAATACAACATGCTGGTGGGATAGAGTACCATCCCAGACACTTGCCTTACTGTGGAACAGAGTCCCAATGTACATCAGACAGAGCCCCTCCCTGACACTCTTCAATAGGAACCTTGATGAGTGGATGGGAAACAGACAATTCACGCTAGGCATCACATCAGCAGCCCCACTTGAAAGGGGCTTAGGGTACTAACTATTACAATGAGGGCTTGGGAGACTACCCAATGGGGTGGTGAAATCTGCACAACTTGCCTAGGCTAATATATGCCTTATTGAAGATAGATTCATAGGTATGTAGTAGACTATGTGACAGGTACATGTCTACAGATAGTAGATATGTACTTCATTGTACCGTCATGTTGTACAGCAGGCACATGGACCACATACACTGTAATGCTTACAGATACTAGTGGCTGTTATGTACACTGGGTGAGATGTGCACCTCATGTCTTTTATGCCATTGGGATGTGTGCTGGGTGGGACACTCCTGGATGGCTCCCTGTCATGGTCACCCTCCTAAACACATCTCTGCCCATCCATCTTTGGCTTATTATAATGTGTTCCCCCTACATATATATATATATATATATATATATATATATATATATATATATATATATATATATATATATACATATATATATATATATATGTATATATAGGTATATAGGTAGGTAATAGGCTATCTGCCTGAAGGCATATATTAGTATGGCCAGAGTGTGCAGCTATCACCACCCATGGAGTTAGTTCCCTAGGCCTCTGTGTAGTAGAGCTGATGAAGTGATCCATAGTGTGACAGTTCAGTTTCACATACACTCATCAAGGCTCCTCTGGAAGAGTGTCAGTGAGGGACGCAGCTTAATGTAGGTTGGGAGGGAGCCTGTTCCAAAGAAAGGGAAGTCTGTGAGTTATTAATGTATCCTTCCAACATGTTCTATTTATTGCTGTGATGATGATATCCTTAGAGCATGTAGTACAGTGAGCTTGGGGTTACTTCAGATAGCACATGTACATCCGTTCTGCATTGGACATGGACCTGTCTGTTGGGCAGAGATCACCTGGGTAGACAGTATGCAACAGAGTACAGATTGAGTTAAATTCAGTCTTGTTGCATGGGGCAACTGTTTGAGGCCAGTAATGCTCTTGTTGAGGTACGTCAGTGGTCTTTCCAGTTGCTGAAGGTGCCTAGTCAGATTCATCGCAAGTGTGTTGTGGTACTCTATGATGGGTCTGATGACTGATGAGTAGAGGGAACCTCCTTTGACCTACATGCAAAGACCTTGGCAGTTTGTGGGAACATATAGCATAATTTTCTAACCACTTTGTAAATGCGTTTCTGGAAGTAGTGATGACTATCTACATGTGTCCATAGAACCCTTATTATTACCTCCATATTTAGGGTGTTGGTACCTATGTGGTATTTGTATGACTGTAGCTCGAGCCCATAAGTTTGACACCACATCTGTCTGACTGAGACCCTTTTTAAGGATGTCTCTAGTCTGTCTCCCAAATGTCGATTATGACAACCTTTTTGTAGTCATCCACAAACCTTGCTAAACATAGCCCTCATGTTTGACTGTATTTCTGAAAAGTATACACCAGACAGGAGGGGTCCCAGGACTGAGCCATGGGGGACAGCAGTTGTTACCAGCTTGAACAGGAGACCACAATTCTTACCTTGTGGGATCTATCTTTGCCCCAGTTGGCAATCCATCAGATGACATACGTGTTTATGTACAGGTTGTTGATTTTGTGGATACGACATGTGTGTGGGATGTTGGAAAAGGGTGTTTCACAAGGTCTATGTAGGCCATGTGTAGCTCATTTCATTGATGCATGTCCTGGCTGACTGCCTTGAAAGCTGTCTAGCAGGTTTAGGAACCATGATCTGCCACTGACCAAACCAAAATGGGTAGGGTTGGGTGTTTGTAGGCTCTCAATAGCTCTATTTATGAGTTCCATAATGATGGGCTCCATGGCCTTGCACATCAGGCTTATTAGGCTTATAAGACAATAGTACCCATGGTCTGTTGTGCACCAACGCTCGTGGAGTGTGCCAAACGTTGCTGTAACCCATTCAACAGTTTCATATCCTGTACAGACGGTAAGTCTCAACAGACTGTTCAGGTGCAGGGTCTGTTTATTTTGGAGTTCACATATGACACAGCCAGGGAAACCATGTTATCCCATACATGCTGTGTTTTTAAGTTTGGAAAGAGCTGTTTAACCATTCTATATGTGATTTCTGGGTTTTCACAATCTCCAGGTATGATAATGGGCCCTTTTGTCAGTGAGAAGGGGGTAAATATGTATGAACCTGTCTGACAAGATGCTGGCAATGTCAGTCATGTACATGTATACATTTACAGTTTGCACTGACTCAGAACATATATGAGTTTACATTGATATTTATGACATAGCGAAAAAAAGCTTCATGGTTCTCTATGGACTCTTTGACCATGGCTTGGATAATGTTAGGAGTGCTCATTGTTTCTTGATGATACTGATCGGAGTATTATTGATCTTCTTTGTTTTTTCACTTTCTTTGAACAACTTAAGTAGTTGGAGTACATAGTTTGATTATGACAGGTGTCCAATATATTATATGGGTCTGTTTTCATATCAGTGTGTGCACAAAGCAGGATTGGTGAATACTAACAAGTGTCTGGAGTAAGAACTGCAACTGCCAGATATGTGTGGCCCACTGCTGTACTCAGACATGCCAAGTGTGTGAGCATGCCCAGTATGAACTTTCAGTATGTTGCTGACTGAAATTTGCTAAATTTGTTTGTGTGTGAGCATGCCCACTATGAACTTTCAGTACGTTGCTGACTGAAATTTGCTAAATTTGTTTAAGTGTGTGAGCATGCCCAGTATGAGC
Organism: Protopterus annectens; assembly: GCF_019279795.1. Lineage (NCBI taxonomy): Eukaryota > Metazoa > Chordata > Ceratodontiformes > Protopteridae > Protopterus > Protopterus annectens. Next base: position 670,214,948 of record NC_056741.1, on the reverse strand, counting down.
ATATATACTATATGTGTATGAAAATCAAGTTGTTTTTTACTTCAGGGCTCACCTTTGTGTTGTACATCGACAAGAAGCACAGTGTGCCTGCAGGGTTTCCATGAGTCATTCTACATACAGTGGGGACAGCTATTATTTGTACATTTCTACCCAGGGGGGCACACCTGATTGTTACTGTGGGTGTACATAGGATGAAGGGTTCATCTGACACTTATGCACATTTGCTAAGCCTGCACTGCTATGTCAGGTACTCTATTTCAGTCTGTAATGTTGCCTATCGTACTGGCTTGAGGCAAATCACTGCACTTCAGATCTTAGCTTCCAATTACACACATATCAGTTTGTGACTTCATAGCCTACCCAACTTACATCACATTGCCTGGCCTGCCGTTATCTGTCTGCATAGGCCTGGGGGGAGGTTATTCATATGCCTCTTCAGAGGGCATGATACAGCATTTGTTTGTGTTTGCATTTGTCTACATTTGTCCTGCTGGCTGTGACTGTTAGGTATGTGACCCCCCCCAACTGGTATGTGTGAGTGAGTTAAGTTGTGTCTGTGCCAGTGCAATGCTGTCATGGCTTAGTGGTTCAATACTGTGACTATAGTGCACAGTATCCTGAGTTCAAGCCCTGTCACTGTTTTTTATTTTCCTGCTGGGCAGAGCAGACTGCTTAAGGAACAGTAAAGCAGGTGTGAGCGTGTTTACCTGACTTTGCTCAACTTTGCCCGACTTTGCACGACTTTGCCCAACTTTGCCCAACATTGCCCAACATTGCTCAACATTGCCCGATGTTGTGCTGGTTAGCGCGGTGCGCAGCTATGCATAATTGCATTTAAATATGCTCAGTACTGGTAAAATGTGCTTAGCAGTGCTTTATATTGCTTAAAATAGGGCACTCATGCCTCAGTTGGTGCTGCAGGGCTGCCTATGTCAGATGCACATAGTACACTCCCTATACATGTTTGAAAACAGGTAGTGTCAAGTTAGGCATCCCTTTTACTGTATGTGCGAGTCAGAGAGAGGTATCATTCCCTGGGTTCCTACCGTGTCAGTGTATGTGCTATGCATAGCCTCTTTGCCAAGGCCTGGGCATACTGGACTTGCCTCCTTCTGCCTACTGGGGCAGGCTCAGGTTGTTCCTCCTCTGAGTCACTCTGTGCATGTCTAGGCCTTGGCAATGGTAGGGGGCTGTGTGGCCCTGCCCTGTGCTGTTCCTGCTGCAGCTGTTTCTTCAGGACCATATTGTGTAGCATGGCACATACAATGACAATTTGGGTACATTCAGCTGGTGAGTACTGCAAGGCTCCACTGGATATGTCCAAGCACCAGAACTGTGACTTGAGCATCCCAAACGCCCACTCTATTAGGATTCTGGTCTGTGCATGTGCCTCATTATGGAGTTCTTGTTTGGGTGTGTGTGCATTTCTGATGGGTGTCATCAGCCATGGCTCCAGTGCGTATCCAGCATCCCCCACTAGGTGACCATCAGGGATGTCCCCACTGGCAAATCTCTGGTACAGCTGTGTCAGATGCCAGATGTGGGAATCGTGATAGCTTCCAGGGCAGCCGGCACACACATTCATTATTATGCCCTGCACATCGCACACAACCTGGTAGTTGATGGAGGGGAAGCCCTTGCGGTTGATGTAGACCCTAACCCGTTCACCGGGTGGTGCTTTGATGTGTATGTGCGTGCAGTCTATTGCACCCACTACCTCAGGGTATTCTGCTATTTGGTGGAAAAGACGCATATTTCTGGCCAATGCCTCACGGGAATTGGGGAAATATACATGCTCACTGACATGTGCTGACATGGCATCCAGGAACTGGTGCAGTACCCTGGATGCTGATGCCTGTGAAATCCCCATCATATCACCAGTTGGTCTCTGGAAGGTACCTGTAGCTAGTATTCTTAGGCCAACACATACCTTGGTATCCACTGGGATGGGTTCCCCTCTGTTGGTTCTGTGTGTGAGGCGTGGCCAGCACAGCTCAAAAATTTGCTGCAGCAGGTCTCTGTCCACCCTATAGCGCTCCACTATCTCTAGCTCATGTAGCCCCTGGTAGGTTATCCTGGGTCTGTACACTCTTCTCCGTCTCCTCACTATGGGTTGCTCAGCAGCATTCACAACATCACCACCCTCAGCACCTTGCACAAGTTGGTTTATGATAGCAAGAGCAGCCCCTAACATTTTGTCTGACTTTAAAGTTTTTAAGCTTTCCCTCTTTGTATACTGCAGTGTTGCAGAGTTCTTAGGAAAAAACAGGGAAGAATGCTGTTTGCAGGGTTTAAAGTGCTGGGCTGGGCTAGTCTGCTGCCTGTGTAATTGGCTGATTCTGATATATTTCACCTGGCAGCTCTGCTGGTTCTCCTTGGTTAACTTCCTACTACTTCTTTTCCTTTCTTTTCCCTTTCTGTTTCTGCCCAGGGCAGGGCCAAAGAAAATTTTTGAAAATTCACGGGG
>NC_056741.1:670189540-670211981 GCF_019279795.1 Protopterus annectens | reverse complement strand
GAAGAAAGCGAGGACGACCATGACTGGGCCAATGTGAGCCAAAATCGTAGCCGCACCAGACATGAAGTAGCCTCTAGATCACCCTCGGAGGGAATCGGAGGGAAGGCATAAAAAGTAACCAGGGGCCAAGTGTGGGCTAGAGGTCACTTGGAGACTGTCCTGAGGAGGTGTCGGTGAAGAACTCTCTGCACTTCACATTGTTGGGGCTGGCCGAACAAGTGATGTAACAAGGGAGACCCCATTTGGCGAATCTTCCTTCACTCTGGTGAGGACCACTCGTGAGGAGCAACAGGAGGTCCTGCTGAGCCCATCTTAAAAGTCGCCCCAAACTCCCGGAATTAATGCGCTGGCTACTAGAAAACGTCGAGAGGATGTAGCCCAGTTCCATCTCCTCATGGCCTCACAGGGGTGGGACCCTAGTTCCATCCCTGCTTGTTTGTGCCAAACTTCGACATGTTGTTGGATAGAATCATATTGCCCCCGTGGTACCCTGGGAAGCATGAAGTGAAGTGCTTGTAAAACCAAACACTGCTCTCATTTCAGGACATTGTAGTGAAGGTGTGTACGCAATCCTGCCAGAGGTGCCTTGGACAGTCCTTGTCCGAATAATGGCCCCCCACCCTATCTGGGAGGTGTCCGTGTCAATGTGGCAGCAGAAGGCTGAAGAGATTCCTGGTAAAGTCCAAAGTTGTGGCCCTCAGCTTCAGTCGTAGATGCTTGGGTGGCAGTGAGGAGCCAGTTAGCCGAGATAAAGGAAACACTTGGAATCCGAAGGACTTCTCCAAGTGAGCTGTCACTACTGCCAACATTTTGGTAAACACCCTGGGGAACAGGTGAGACCAAAGGGCAGTGCGAAACTGGAAATATTTGGTTCCTAGGCGGGCGCAAATGACTCCTGGACTCCTGGCGGTATCAATATGTTGATAATGGCGTCCTTGAGGTCTATGGAGCACATCGAACATCGCTTCTCCAATAGAATGGACTGAAGGAGTGACCATCCGGAGCAGACTTCTTCTTCACAAAACCGTTCAAAGGCTGAGGGTCCAAAATGGACGCCGTCCCCTGTCTTTTGGCACCAAAAATAACCTTGATGGGATTTCCTGATCCGATCTGGTCGGCGGGGCGGGCTGGATGACAACCACTTTTCCAGCAACTTTGAAACTTCTCTGACTGCCAGATGCCGTTGACTGGGTGGCGCGATCCTGGATTCTCCTTGTGGGAGGAGCTTAGGAATAGGGTAACCTCCGGTTGCAATAAAAGAAACACCCACTGATCCTTGGTTATTGATTCTCAAGCCTGTGGGTGTTTATATGACCCCGACTGGCTCCGGGCTTCTGGCAGACACATCCTAGGGGCGTTGAGATAGGAGGAATTCGAAAGGATTAGCAGTCTCCAGGATGGGGTCCTCTGCCACCTCTGGGAGCCTTGCGTCTTCCTGGTCCCTCCCCTGCCTCTGGAGAGATCATTGAAGATGAAAGGAGCTTTTGGATTTTCTGAACACATTTTCCCTGCTTTCTGAGCCTTGGGATGAGTCTAGAGGGAGGCGGAAAAGCAGGCTAACGGCCAGTCATGGTCTTGCCCTCCTGCTACTTTTGAATAGAGTGTCCTTCTGCCCAGGTCCCAAACAAAGACCACATCAAAGGCGTCGGCGAAGGGAAGACTTAAAAAGGCCTCCATAGTGTGTACTAGCGTGGCGCCAGGCCTGTCTCTAAGAGCCTCCTGTGCCCGCTGCTCTACTACTTTGCAACCGGCCATGGAGGAATGAGCCTCATGGGCCCGGTTGACAATAGAGTTCAGGGTAGTCATCTGAACTCTGGTCTGAGCTAGCCTCAGGAGAGGTTACCCGCCAAAGGACTCCAACTCCTTGAGGGAGGTCCCGCTGGAGCTAGCCAAAATGACAAAGATGGTTCAGGGGACCGCATGGTGAGGTCGCTGAAGAATAAACTTCGTGCCTATCCGCTCTAGAATCCTTATTGGGAGGATGAATAGGCGTTGAAACCTCTGCCACGTCCTGCTGGTGGCAGATGCCATCTGTAACATCAACGCAACACCTTTGAGGAAATTCTTTCTGTGGAGGGCTGAAAACTTATTGGGCCTGGTGGGCACCGGTTCATGTCAGGATGCTCCCACGCCCGAGAATTAAGTCCAATAGTCGTGAAGGGTAGAACACCCAGGAGGAGGGCTGGGCTAAGGCCTTGAGAAAACTGACTCCTCAGCGGAAGGGGCTTTGGATTGCCAACCGCCTCTCTGTCTCAAGGTCTCAAGGATATCTGAAAAGGCGTCATCGAGATGATTTAGGGACCCTTCCGCATCTCCCGAGGTCAGTATCTGAAGTATTGATTCATCCTGGGAGTCAGCGTGCTTCCTCTTGCACAATTTCTTCCTTGGGAGTTCATCGAAACGAATTGAGACCCTCGGGCGAGAACTAAGTGTATCCTGAGAGCCCCAAGGGCCCCACTGCTCATGAGAAAATGTCTCCAGGGCACCAATGCCAAACTTAGGATAGTGAGGTGAAACTTCAGGCGCCCGCCAGCCAAGCTGCCCCGGGACCTCGGGCCTTGGGACGCGGGCCCTTGGTGGTTGTACTGGTCCTGATCTCTGTTGAAAATACGTGGATGGTGATGGATGCAAATCAACTGAATGTGCAATAATGGATGATCGTTCCGTCTGATATCGTGTCTGTTGCGGTGCCGTGATCGGTACTATTATTATATATACGTTGATCCTATAGACAATTTTGATGTTATATTTTCGATAGGCTGGTTGAAATGTGCATACTCTTGCAGTGCACCTCCCATTGGCAGGGGCTGTGCCCCACTAACTATATATTCTCAGGTATAAATAAATAAGTGTGGTAATCAAATGATTGATATTCAGTGATCAACTCATCATTTTCTCAGTGATAAGGTGTGTATCAGGTGTTAAATTACAGACAGCGGTCCTTTGGTGATATAATGGTTTTAATTATATATATTTTATTGTTTTATATGATCAAATCCGGTTTTGTGTTATTTTATATTGAGGATATTATTTTTGTTTGGTTTTCAGTGTGTGGGCTGGTGATGTCTTTTGATTCTTGGCTTCAAATCTCCTTTGATTAAACTCTGGTTTGACAAAACTGGAACATACTTCATGGTGGCCTTCGGGAGTGGTGTTTCTTGCCTCTGATTTTTACAGCTAGTTTATTCTCTTAAAACATGGACTGGTTTTGACTAAACTAATGGGCAGGCAGAGTGAATAATTTTCCTTCAAGCTGGAGGTAACAACCATGCCTTCTCACTCGAGCTAAATCAGCCAGATGGTTTGGACAGACCTTTTTGACCTCGCCACTGCCTGCCTCAGCAGGAGAGCAGGGTCTTCTGCCTCAGCACCAACACGAACATTGCGACACAGCTGATGCTGTCTACTCATTTGCAGCCACCAATATACTGTTTGAAACTAGTATAATCTTTTGCCTCAGTCTTATTATTTGATAGTGGATCAGTAATATTCTGGACCTCTATGATGATCTGATGCCTGGCGATGGATCTGTGTGAATATATTTGTTGATAATACAATATGGGATGATTAAATAAGAGATCTGTTAATGGTGTGTGGTTTCATAACTTGTGTGGGCTTTGGGAGGCTGAGTTGGAGCTGAGAACAGGTGGGTGAGATTCTTTAGACAGGAGTAGCTGTAAAGTGTGGTTGGTGGTGTGGTGGGTGCTGACGCAGCGATATATGCCGCCGGTGAACTTTGATCCATATTTGTTTGAATCATACCGGACGGAGGATTGGCTGTTCAGCTGGTTTCAGTGGTCTGGAGTATCACTCCCGCGTTATTAGTGTTTGTTTTATATATTAATATATATATATTGGATATAAATAATGGTTCAAACAGTTAATATGGTTCTTTGAGGCCTCTTGCCTTGCTGGAGATGCAGGGGCAGTGTTTGACATGGACCCTTTAAGTCAGGACAGTTGCAAAGATGGAATAAAGGGCGTCATTTGAGGCTGTGTTGAGATCTTTGCAGCCTCCTGATTTGTGGGCAATCTGGTCCTTGGGTGCTGCAGAGCTGGGCAGGCTGGGTTTGGGTGAGGGGACTCTGGAGCTCAGTGGGGCCTCCACTCCCAAATCTGGGAATAACAAGACACCCCCTCCCCCATGGCAAACGGCCTCAATGACTTCCTTTTAAAATTTCCAAGCACTTATCTTCTGACCACCTCTTTGGGGGGAAATATTGCTCTTCATGCAAAGAACTGGGAATTCATAACCCAGGACAAATGGGTTTTAAATATAGTGTCCAGGGATACAGAATTCATTTCCACACGTTGCCAACACCAAATGGTTGGCTGGACCTGCCCCCAGATCAGTGGGCAGAGGCTCAAAAACAAGTCCTTTCTCTCTTAAGCATGGGGGGGCTACTCAACTTGTACCAGAAGAGGAAAAGGGACAAGGTTTCTACTCCAGAATTTTCCTGGTACCCAGAAAAGACTTCATGGCATCCACTCCCGGACCTGTCTACGCTAAACACCTTTCTGGAGAATCCAAAATTCAAGATGCTGACTCTTCACCAATTGCTTCCTATGCTAGGCAAAGACTCCTGGTTTTCAACACTAGATTTAAAAGAAGCATACATGCACATCCCAATCAGGGAATCTTGCGGAAGATACCTACACTTCAAAGCAGGCTACATGCATTATCAGTTCTCTGCACTGCCCTTTGGCTTGTCTACTGCGCCGACGGTTTTCACAAAGTTCCTGGCTCCAGTTATTGCATTTTGCAGGCAGAGAAGTATTCAAATATACCCATACCTGGACGATTGTCTAATTCAGGCAGAAAGCCAGGGCATAATTTTGAATCATTTGGCGTTTGTAAAAAGGGTTCTAACTTGTCTGGGGTACACCATAAACGGAAATAAATCACAACTGGTACCCTGTCAACAAATTACATTCCTGGGAGCAAGCTTGAATACAACTTCCGAGATGGCTTACCTCACGCCAGAAAAGCAAATTAATTTGATAACCTATTTCAAACAAGTGGCCACAAAAACCCTGCTTATCTGCAAGACAAATACTGCAAGCCTTTGGGTTCATGGCCTCCTGCATTCTTCTAATTCCATATGCAAGACTGCATATGAGAAAACTACAGTGGTATCTAAAAAGCCTGTGGAGTCAACATTCACGCAGCCTAGAAACAATGATTCCTATCATGAATTGCCTCCACTTAGTGTTCCTCTGGTGGGAAGAGGCCTGCCACCAAAACAAGGGACTACCATTCACACTACCCTCTGCCACCCAAACCCTAATAGATGCATCAGACTATGCATGGGGGCTTACCTGGCAGGGAAGTGCATTCAGGGCAAATGGAACCCAAGTCAAATGCACCTACATATCAATCAAAAAGAAAAGTTAGCTGTACAGAATGCTCTGACAGCCTTCAATGACTACATTCTTCAAGAACAACTAATGGCAAAGACGGACAACACCACGGTAATGTGGCACATAAGCAAGCAGGGGGGTACACATTCCTACACCCTCTGCAGACTAGCTATGGCATTGCGGAACATAGCCTTGAGCTACCAAGTGCACCTACAAGCTCAATTCCTGCCAGGAGAATTAAATACACTGGCAGACGGACTAAGCAGAAACCTCATGGACCCACACGAGTGGAAACTGGAACCAAGGATTTTCAACATGCTGACAAGCGAATGTGGGAGCCCAGACATAGACCTATTTGCCTTCCCCCAGAACTACCATTTGGACAAGTTTTGCACAAGGACTCCCCACAACCATGCCTGGCTGGAAAAACCTATCAGTCTACGCCTTCCTCCCGCTGCCTCTGCTTTCCAAAGTTCTACTAAAAGTCAAACGGGACAAACCAAGGATGATTTTGATTGCTCCAGACTGGCCGCTCCAACACTGGGTACCCCCCTCCTGCGCAGTGTGTCACATTCATCTCCATGGCACCTGCCTTAGATCCCTTCCCTGCTGTCTCAGCAAGAGAACCAGATTCTGCACCCTCCGCTTTCAACATTGAATCTTGCAGCCTGGCTAAGTACTTAAACTCACCCTTATCTTCCCTCTGCAAATCTGTGATGGATGTCATCTAAGAGGCAAGGAGGCCTGATACTAGAAAATTTTATGCTGAAAAAAGGAAAAGATTCTCTGCCTGGAACCAATCTCAGTGGATGAGAACAGCAGTGCCCAATTTACCTCAGATTTTTCAATACTTAACTGAGATGCTTCAAAAAGGGCCTGTCTTTTTCTTCCATTAAAATCCACACCTCAGCCATTTCAGCTCATTATAACACAGAACCTCCCCTCTTCTCTCATCCTCTGCTCAAGCAGTACCTCAGAGGGGCCAAAAATTTGAGACCACCCAGGAGAGCTCCGACCCCAGCCTGGGACCTTAACTCTGTATTTGAGAAACTCACTCTACCTCCTTTCGAGCCAGCTGCTACTGCAGACTTAAAATTTATTTCTTGAAAAACATCTTTCCTTCTAGCAATCACTTCAGCTAGAAGGATATCTGAATTACAGGCCCTTATGGCAGTGGAGCCTTTCATCATCTTTCATGCAGACAGGACCAGTCCATCCTTCATGCCCAAGGTGGTATCCAGTGTGGCTCTTAATCAGTCCATTCATTTGCCAACCTTCTTTCCCAATTAAAAGAACAAAGGGGAATGGATTCTACATTTGGATATGCACAGACAACTTAAATCCTACTTGGACAGGACTAAACCTTGAAGAAAATCTGAACAACTGCTGGTAGCATTTGCTGCAGGGGCAGAGGGGGGGAAGGCTGTTTCAAAACAAACCATTTCTAAATGGATAAGCCATTGCATTAATTTCTGCTATAAGCACCATGGGAAACCTATCCCCTAGGGGATCGGATCTCACTCCACTAGGGCTGCATCTACTTCTGCAGCCTTTCTCAGAGGTGTTCCTACCAGGGACATCCTAGAAGCTGCTACCTGGAGTTCTGTACATACTTTCACCAAGCATTATCATTTGCCAATGTTCTTTAAATCCAGAGCTGGCTTTGCCACTGCTGTATTGCAGGGCCTTATAGCTGGCCCTAATGCTGTATAAACTCCTCCTCCCAACCATAGCTTTGGGAATCTACCCAAATGTAATGACTGCAACAGTGAAACACAAAGAACATAGTACAGTTGTGTACACTTACCATAAATGTAGATGTTTGAGTGTATTCACTGTTGCAGTCCTGGTTACTGTCCAGCCCCCAGCCTTTTTGGTGTATTTGCTTTTTGTTGGAGGGTATCCCTTTGTGTTTTTCTGTTTATTTGCTCCCCATTAGGGTGGCACCTGACATCTGGGGTAAGAACGTCTGCTGCATGTTTTATACCCCTGACGACCTGACGTCATGGAAGAAGGGACAGCAACCGACGCAGGACTAAAGACTTTATTAATCAGGCCGACTGAGGGCAACCTGCAAGCAGATTACCCAAATGTAATGACTGCAACAGTGAATACACTCAACATCTACATTTATGGTAAGTGTACACAACTGTACTTTTGCCTCCCCTCAGAACTGCCAATTGGAAAAATTCTGCACAAGGACTCCCCACAGACATGCTTGGAAAGTGGATGCCCTGTCCTTTACCTGTAAAAACCTATCAGTTTGTTTTCCCCCCCTCTGCCTCTCCTCTCCAAAGTTCTACTAAAGATCAAACTGGACAAACCAAGGACAATACTCATTGCACCAGACTGGCCACGGCAACACTGGAGTATCCCCTCTTGCGCAGTGTGTCACTGCTGGAACCCTAGCACCTGCCTCAGACTCCTTCCCTGCTGTCCCAGCAGGAGGGCCAGATTCTGCACCCCCAGCTTCAAACCCTGAACCTTGCAGGCCTGGCTTACTACCTGAGCTCTCCATTACCATCTCTCAGTAAGCAAGTGATAGATGTCATTTTGGAGGCAAGGAGGCCTAGTACTAGAAAATCTAATGCTGAAAAATGGAAAAGATTCTGTTCCTGGAATCAAACTCAGGGGAGATGGGCACAACAGTGCCCAATTTACCGCACATTCTTCAAGACTTAACTGAGATGCTTCACAAGGACCTTTCCTTTTCTTCCATTAAAATTCATGCCTCTGCCATTTCAGCACATTATAATACAGAGCCACCCCTCTTCTATCATCCACTGCTGAAGCAATTCCTCAGAGTGGCCAAAAACTTAAGACCACCCAGGAGAGCCCCTATTCCTGCCTGGCACCTTAACTTTGTATTGAAAAAGCTCAGCCTACCTCCCTTTGAGCCAGCTGCAAATGCAGAGTTTAAATTTCTTTCTTGGAAAACGGCCTTCCTTCTAGCAATCACTTCAGCAATAAGGGTGTCTGAATTGCAGGCCCTAATGGCAGTGGAGCCTTTCATCATCTTTCATGCGGACAGGATGTCCATCAGGACCAATCCTTCCTTTATGCCCAAGGTGGTATCCAGTGTGGCTCTTATTCAGTCCATTCATTTGCCAACCTTCCTTTCTAATCCACAGAACAAAGGGGAACGACTACTGCACTCCTTGGACGTGCACAGACAACTTAGATTTTACTTGGAGAGGACTAAGCCTCTCAGGAAATCTGAACAACTATTGATGTTCATCGTGCATACAGCTGCAGTCATCACACTGGGGTTATCCTGCCGTCAGGCGGGTCCTCGGTCGGCCGAATTCCAAAGTCTAGGTCTGGTGTCTGTTGTCGTCGCTTCTTCCCTGACGTCAGTGCGGCAGGGGTATAAAAGAGGCAGCCAACGCCATTTTCTTAAGTCTTTCTTGCCGCGCGGTGCCCGAAGCAGAAGCAGTTCGCAAGTGCCGGTCGGCCAGCTCCTGAGATTTACAAATAGTATTTCAGCCGAAGTCTTCTTTAAAGCCAAGTACCCCGTTGGGGAAACTTTGCTTGCCTCAGACCGATGTCTGACAAAGTTAATAATTGCATTTCTTGTGGGAAGCAAATACCGCGTAAGGATTTTCACTCTTACTGTATACCTTGCTTAGGGCCAGACCACGACGTCTCGGCCTGCCGTTTTTGTGCTAGGTTTAACAAGCGCACTATTAAGCGCCGGGAAAGAAATGTAATTATCTCATGTTGTCAGATGCACCGACGCCAGTTTTAGGCAAAAAACGCAAGGATAAGGACAGACATCCGAGGCCTGCACCGAGTACTGAGATCACGCTTAGGCAGACTACTGGTTCTCCGGTTCTCAGCGAGGCGCCTACGCAGCCCCTGACTACCGATGAAACTACTTTACCGGCGACTTCATTACCCGAAGTCGCAGGATCCTCGGTCTCCATTCCCACTGCAGATACCAACGCCACTCTTGGCGTGGAAGCCGAAAATTTAGCGAGGCCTGCCATTTCTGAAGGGGTTTTCAGGCCTACCACCTCCTCTATGAAATTGTTCACTAAATCTAAAGCTGCAATGAAAATTAAAAAACAGGGTCCTCAGACCCCCTCTCAAGGCCCCATGCCTAAGAAACAGATGCTTAAAATGGCTGAGGATTTGATTACTCTCATCAGGGGTTCTCAACCCCCCTCAGACAAAAGGCCCAGGTTGGAGGAAGACTACCCTTCCTCAGACCAGGCTTCTATTACCTCAGACCATTCTGAGGACCAGGATTACGCCTATTCCCCATTTGAAGACTCTGATGCTGAGGAGTCTATCCCCCCCCCCCCCCCCGAGGACTACTCTTTTGGGGAAACCCTGCATACATTGAGAGAGCACTTCCACTGGGAAGGCCAAGATTACTCAGATTCCAAGAAAAGGCTCAGGGAATTTCTACTACTTCCCCAGCATAGGCCCCTGGTTATTCCCCCTGTCTTCGATATTTTGGATGATGTGTACGCAGAAGCCAGTCTTAATCCAGACTCATTACCTCCAGCCCCTGTTAAACCAGACAGATATTACCGGGTTCCTGATTCTCACCAGTTCCTTTATAAAAGCCATACTGCTGACCCAGAAACAATTTCACAGGGTCCCAAGGGGATTAAGGCCTCTACTGCTAAAAACCCTTTACCTTCAGAGAGATTCCAGAGCATTAGAAAGGTGGGGGAAAAAGGTGTATACATCAGCCACTTTAGCCATGAGGGCATTAAACTGTCAATTTCATATGTTAAAATACCAACAGTTCTTGCTATCTCAACTGAAAAGCAAAATGACGCAAACAGAACAACCAGACTTGAAAGAGTTGCAGGATTTGTTGCATGGAGCAGGACAAGTGGGGAAGCATACCTTGCAGTGTGGTTTTGATGCTTTAGAGGCCTCATGTAGAGCTGCTGTCACGGGGTCTGTCATACGTAGACATGCTTGGCTCAAAGAGCAAACTTTACCAGATCATGTCAAAGCAAAGTTATTAGACGCACCACTACAAAAAGGTGTATTGTTCGGTGTTAAAGCTGAGGAGGTACTAAAGAAAATGGAGGAAAAAGCGAAATCTATGCAAACAGTTAAAGATTTCTTGCAGGTGCAGCCTCCATGCTTCAGCAGAAACTGGCCTTCAAAAAATTGGTCCTTTCCAGCCATGGACAGACCCCAAAGGGGCAGATACAGACGCCCAAGGGGTAGAGGACAACCTCAAGGATCTTACAGAGCTAGACAGTGGCGAACACCAGCCCCAAGAGGTGGAGAAGATAGACCACAGTCATTTAGAAAACAGACATAATGACTTTCCCTATGCCTGCCAAGCAAAGTTATAATGGCAGCACCTTTAAGTGAAAACTGGCCTTATTTTCAAAAAACTGGCACATTGTTACAAAGGACAAATGGATTCTGGATTTTATAGACAGAGGCTACAGGTTCCACTTTCACACCCTTCCAAAAATGAGAGGCATGCCAAACCTGCCACAAAATCAATGGGCAGAGGCACGAAGACAAATTAACGCTCTCATGGATATGACAGCAATTCAAGAGATACCTGCAAAAGAACAAGGTCAAGGTTTTTATTCAAGGCTATTTCTGGTACCAAGGAAGGACAAAGATTGGAGACCCATCTTAGACCTATCTATTCTAAACGCATATCTAGAGGTACCAAAATTCAAGATGCTCACATTACAGCAGCTTCTTCCCATGCTGGGCAAGGAGTCTTGGCTGGTAACGTTGGACCACAAGGAGGCATACCTGCATGTCCCTATCAGACAAGATTGCAGAAGATACCTCAGATTTCTTGCAGGTTCAACCCATTACCAATTCTCTGCATTGCCCTTTGGCTTATCTACTGCGCCCAGAGTGTTTACGAAATGCCTGGCATCAGTAATTGCCTTCTGCAGACAACGAGGAATCCAAATCTACCCATATCTGGACGACTGCCTGATCCAAGCAGACAGCAAGGACATTCTTTTGCAACATCTGGCGTTTGTAATAAAACTGTTAAACTGCCTGGGGTACACAGTGAACAAAAAGAAATCAAAACTAATACCTTCTCAACAGATAATTTTCCTGGGTGCCAGCTTAAACAACGACCTAGATGGCCTACCTCACATCAGACAAACGAGGGCAACTGTCTTAATACTTCAACAATATAGCAACTTTAACCAGGCTAACTGCTCGGAAAATCCTGCAGGCTCTGGGGTTCATGGCATCTTGTATCCTACTAATACCATTTGCAAAGCTGCATATGAGGAAACTACAATGGTACCTAAAAAACTTATGGTCTCAACACAGCCACAGCTTGGAAACAATTATACCACTCATTCCATGCCTTCAAAAGGAATTTTTGTGGTGGGCTCAAGCATGCCAAAGAAACACCGGGTCTTCCTTTCTGCTTACCACAAGCAACTCAAATCATCACAACAGACACCTCAGACTACGCCTGGGGAGCAAACATGGCAGGTCAGTGTATTCAAAGAAAATGGTCCCAAAAAGAGATGCACCTACACATCAACCAAAAGGAGATGCTAGCCGTGCAAAATGCTCTTATGACCTTCAAAGACCTACTGCATCCAGGCCAGCTATTAATAAGGACAGACAACACCACAGCCATGTGGTACATAAACAAACAGGGGGGAACGCATTCATACCCCCTGTGCAGACAAGCCATGACCCTGTGGAACACAGCACTGGAATTACAAATTCAACTACAGGTACAATTCCTGCCAGGGAAGGAAAACACGCTGGCAGACAACTTAAGCAGAAATATGACAGACCCACACGAATGAAAGTTGCATTCTCAAGTCTTCTCAAAGATAACTCAGGCATGGGGACAGCCAGACATAGGTCTATTTGCTACCCACAGAAATTACCAGTTGGAGAAATTCTGCTCAAGGACCTATCTTCCACAGGCCTGGAAAGTGGACGCGCACTTTCAATTGGATAACATTGACAGTCTATGCCTTCCTGCCTCTACCTCTACTGGCCAAAGTCCTATTAAAAACCAGAGCAGAGAGGCCACAAATGATTCTCATTGCTCCAGATTGGCCACGACAGCACTGGTATCCTCTCCTAAAGAGCCTGTCACACTCACCACTATGGATCCTTCCACAAGTTCCTCTTCTTTTGTCCCAGCACAATTACAAGACCCTTCACAGCCAGCTCAGAACTCTAAATCTAGCTGCATGGAGAATACCTTAATTTGCCAACGGACTCTCCTCTCCAAGGAGGTACAGGATGTCATCTTGGAGGCCAGGATACCCTCTACTAGAAAAACTTACTCCGCCAAATGGAAACGATTTTGTGCCTGGAATCAAGCTATGGGTCAGAATCCATGGGTAATAAATATACCTCAGATTTTACAGTACCTAGCTGAGATGTTAAACACTGGCCTTTCCTTCTCTTCCATAAAGATCCACGCTTCAGCCATTTCAGCACAGTACAATACGGATCCTCCTTTATTCTCACATCCTCTTTTAAGGCAGTTCCTCAGAGGGGCAAAAAATATACAACCCCCACGGAAACCACCAGCTCCAGCTTGGGACCTCAATTTCGTATTGGAGAAGCTGACACTGCCTCCTTTTGAGCTGGCTGCTACAGCAGAGCTACAATACTTGTCATGGAAAACAGCCTTCCTTCTGGCTATTACCTCAGCATGTAGGGTTTTGGAGCTACAGGCCCTCATGGCTGTGCAACCATTCATCATTTTCCGTCAGGACAGGGTTTCCTTACGAACCAACCCTACCTTCATGCCAAAGGTAGTATCCAGTGTGGCTTTGAATCAGACTATTCATTTACCTACCTTTTATCCAAATACACAGAACAAAGGAGAGAGGCTACTACATTCCTTGGACATTCACAGGCAACTTCGTTATTACTTGGACAGAACAAAGTCATTCAGAAAATCTGAGCAACTCTGTGTCCTATGCTACAGGTGCTCAAGGAAAGGCTATTTCCAAACAGACTATTTCAAAATGGATAGCTCACTGCATACGCTTTTGTTATTCATTTCATGGAAAATCAGTGCCTGTATACATCAGATCCCACTCCACCAGGGCTACAGCTACCTCAGCAGCTTTCCTCAGGGGGGTCCCTACCAAAGACATTTTGGAAGCTGCAACTTGGAGTTCAGTGCACACTTTCTCCAAGCACTACCACCTTCCACTATACTCAAAATCTAGAGCGGGCTTTGCCACAGCAGTCCTGCAGGGCATTCTAGCCCCTCCTAATTCCGCTTAGTACCAGCCACCCTTACTTAGCTATGGGATTCTACCCAAGTGTGATGACTGCAGCTGTATGCACGATGAACATAGTACAGTTTTGTACCTACCATAAATGTAGATGTTTGAGTGCGCATACAGCTGCAGTCCAGGTTACCCTCCCTCCATCCCCTCTTAGGACAGGGCTTATGCCAAACACCTTTATCATACAACCTATTTGGGGTATTCCTTTATGGTGTATTTGCTTGCAACTACTGTTTTGTTTTATCTACTTATGTATGTTTGCATAACATCATGTTTTTGCCTTCCTTTCTGGGGGCACCTGACATCTGGGGCAAGAAAAACTGAAGAAAATGGTGTCGGCTGCCTCTTTTATACCCCTGCCGCACTGACATCAGGGAAGAAGCGACGACCACCGACGCCGGACCTAGACTTTGGATTTCGGCCGACCGAGGACCCGCCTAACGGCAGGATAACCCAAGTGTGATGACTGCAGCTGTATGCGCACTCGAACATCTACATTTATGGTAGGTACAAAACTGTACTTTTGCATTTGCTGCAGGGGCAGAGGGCTGCATCTACCTCTACAGCCTTTCTCAGAGGTGTCCTTACCAGGGGCATCCTAGAAGCTGCTGCCTGGAGTTCTGTACATACCTTCACCAAGCATTGCCACTTGCCAATTTTTTCTAAACTCACAGCTGGTTTTGCCACTGCAGTCTTGCAGGGCCTTATAAGCTGGCCCTAATGCTATCTAATTTCCTCCTCCCATCCTTGGCTTTGGGAATCTACCCAAATGTGATGACTGCAACAGTGAAACACGAAGAACATAGTACAGTTGTGTACACTTAGCATAAATGTAGATGTTCGAGTGTATTCATTGTTGCAGTCCTGGTTACCCTCCCTCCAGCTCCCTGACTGTTATTGTCTATACCTCTCGTTTTGTTTACTGTACTTAAAGCTTCTCGTTTTATTTACTGTACTTAAAGCTTTCTGGTGTATTTGCTTTTTGTTGCAACCTTGTATATAATTGCTTCTCATTATGGGGGCACCTGACATCTGGGGCAAGAAAAACTGATGTAATGGCGTCGGCTGCATGCTTTATACCCATGACGACCTGACGTCATGGAAGATGAGACTGCAACTGACGCAGGACCCAAGACTTTGATAATCAGGCCGACTAAGGGCTACCTGCAAGCAGATAATCCAAATGTAATGACTGCAACAGTGAATACACTCTAACATCTACATTTATGGTAAGTGTACACAACTGTACTTTCCCAGTCACCTAATTTTACATGCCCTAGGTTCTGTGGCAGCGACAATAACTCTAGTTCTCCTAGCCAGATATCACATGAGAATTCTACAATGGCTGCTGGCTTCTCAATGGTCTATGCTATGCCAACCCATGTCTGACTAGATTCTGATCACCAATCATTGCAGAAGGGATCTAGCTTGGTGGATTCACTTCCAAAGAAATTCTCCTGAGCTGCCCGTTCATCAGAGTCCAAGGCCATAGTGACCACAGATGCTACCTTGATGAGGTGGAGGGGGCATTTACACTGTCCAAGGCACTTGGTCCCCCTAAGAAGCCAACTTGCATATCAACGTTCTGGAGCCAAGAGCGGTGCTTTTAACATTGTAAGCCTTTCAAACTGCTCTTTTCTGGGAACAACTGCAATTCATACAGACAACATGTCAGTAGTTTGGTATATCAACAAACTGGGAGGAACTAAATCATACCCTCTTTGTCAAGAAGCACTCTGTGTGTAGGTGATCTCTTCCAACTGCTTTCTGATAGCAATGCATATTTCAGTGAGTTCCAATGTGCTAGGCAAATTGAGCAGATGTATCCTTCAGCCTCATGACTGGTCTCTCAATCCAGAAGTGACAGAAAAGATTTTCCATCTATGGGGCTAGCCTTGATGTGACCTGTTTACCTCTCCTTTCAACAAGTGCAGCAACTACTTTGCTCTGATTCCCCTCCGCGGAAGTCACCAAGATATGGTCTTTCCACACTTAGCCCTCCGGACTCCTGTATGCCTTTCCCAGATTCCTTTAATTTCAGAATTTTTACAGAAAACACTCAGGCTGAAGAACAAAGTAATGCTTATTGCTTTTTTTTGGCCTCGACAGATCTGGTCCCCTTTTCTTTGGCCTTGCATAATTTAATGTCCATGGACTGTGGACCCAGCTGCAGACCTGTCCCATCCAGATGGACTAGTTCACCCATACATTCTGAACCTCAGGCTGACAACATGATTCCTCCAGTTTCACTAGTTGCCAGGCATCTTAAACTTTCTTCCTCAGTATGCCACATTCTCCTAGCTTTTCATAAACCTTTCACCCGAAAACTGTACAATAGCGAATGGAAGAGATTTGCCATCTGGACTTGTGAAAGGGATATTAACCCCTTTTTCGCTTCTATTGGTAATATTTTAGAATTTTTAGCATCTTTTCAATTCATAATCTTCCCGTTCTGCCGTTAGAATGCAGCCAGCAGCAATTTAAAATTTCTATGATGGTTTTGAGGAACGTTCCTTGGCTTCTTAAAGACTTTGTAAGTCATTTTTATGAGAGGCACTCTTGTTAAAACCTTCTTTTTAAAGACCCTGCGCTACCTTGAGATCTAAACCTAGTGTTGCAAATCATTGTACATTCTCTTCGAGACGTCTGCAGACTTGTGATCTAAAGTACTTGTCATGAAAAACATCATATTTTTTATGGCAATAACCTCTGCTAAAAGAATTTCAGAAATTCAGGCCTTGTTGTGTAAACTACCTTATCTGATTTTTCACAGAGAAAATCTCCTTGCAAACAAATCCCACCTTTTCTACCTTTAGTGTCAAGAGTCGAATATCAATCAGACTATTAATTTGCCATTATTTTTTCCAAACTTTTCAAACAAAGGTGAATACTGTTTGCATTTGCTTAGATGTTCACAGACAATTACACTTTTATCTTCACAGGACAAAAGACATGAGAAAATCTGACCAACTATTTGTCTCCTTTTCAAGTAGTAGTCTTGGTAAACCAGTCAACAAGGTGACCTTAGCCGGATGACTCTAGGATTGTATTTCCTTTATCTATGACAGATGGAAAATTACTTTGACTAGGCTTGTTAAGGGACATTCTGCAAGATTTGTTGCCACTTCATCAGTTTTCCAGTCTAGAACTTCAATGGATGATATGTGCAGCAGCTACTTGGGCCTCTCCCCATACCTTTATTACTCATTATAAATTGGATCTCCTCTAGGGGAGAGAGCATCTTTCAGTTCAGTGGTGCTCAGGAATGTCCTTGCATGAGTTCTTCCAAAGTCTAAAGTAGCTGGGGACTCTGTCTCATATGTCAAGGATAAAATGAAAATTGACATCCGATAAAGAAGTTATGTGCTTACCATAACTTTGTCTGTGTTGTCCATTTTCATTTATCCTCGACTCCCTTCCCAGCCTTTGAAGACACTTTGGTGGAATGGATAATATGCTCATCTCTTATGGTAATCTTTAAAACATAGCAGATAAGCCTTCCATTAAGGCTTTTTATATGTTACTCTGTATTTAATCTGCAGACTCGATCTGAGGTAATTGGGAGAGAGGGGTTGTGGGTAGAAGTGAAGCTCGAGCATTTTTGTTCTGCTCGAGCTGTGGTAACAGCAGACTTGGTTCTGATATTGGAACCGAACCCTATATGTTAAGGATAAATGAAAATGGACAAGACAGATGGAATGTTATGGTAAGTAATGACTTCTTTTTTCACTAATTTATCACTTTCATTATGTATGTATTCTTTTCCTATTTTAGTAAATGGATAGTTTTTATAATGATTAATAAGAGTAATGAAATAAAATGTGTTGATCTGAAGTAGTTGATTTGGTCATCAGCCTGTGGTTATTCGGATCTGGATCAGATCAGAGATGCCGCTTCAGCTACTGATCCGAGCATCAAGCTCCTCCCCTTGCCCGTAATACCCCTCCATCTCCTTCCTTCCCTCAGATCTCATTTGCTACTTTCCAAGCCAGCAGTGTGGTCTCAGGCTCCAAGTGAGTTAGTGTTTTTTGGGGTAAGTGATCAGCATTTGTGTAGTTAGCTTCGGCTAATGGTTTTTTCCTCCTTTTCACCCGTGTCTATGTTCGTCGATCCAAAAAAATATATATATTTTGTTAGTCTTCTGTGTTCCCTCTTATCCTCTCAGTTAGTCTAGTGTGTGCGTGTGTGTTTTTTATCGGGCCTTCTGCAGACACGGCTGTTTCAAAGCCTGTCTTTAGGAAATGGGCATAGTGTTGGCCATAAGCTGTCACCGGCCGATGGCCACACTCTGTGTTTGCTTGGGTGTGCCTCACCTGTCTATGGCCTGCACTGTTTGCGTGGGATTTAATCCTAGAGCCCTCAAAGACAGGACGGCTAAACTGGTAATGAAAGGGCTCTTGGCAGCTTTGGGGACGGCTGTCCCCGCCTCATCTTCAGCGGTAGTGGCTGCTACCACCTCTTCTTCCTCTCAGGCCTCCGGGGCTCACACCCCCATTTACAGGCCTTTAGATTCTGACAAAGGGCAGAAGGATAGGCCCAAGAAGCGGTCCCCTGACCGCTCAGAACAGTTGGGTCCTCCCACCAAGATTAGAACTCCTCCAAGGCCCAGCACCCCTCGGCTCCATTCTCCGAGGTTTTCCCTGGAGCCGATGGTATTTTGGGCCCCTTCGAGAGCCTCCCTCACCGGCACTCCCGGCCGGGGTCTTTGGCTTCCTCGTCCTGGTCCACCCACAGTGTTTGAGTCAGAGATGGACAGGATGATGCGGAAGTTTATCTGCACCCAGATTCAGATGGGGGTTTCGCCAGCCCCCTCCCCCTCTGGAGCCAGGGGGGTTCTCTGCCCTTCTTTGCCCCCATCACTCCTTCTCTAATCCAACCCTAGGTTTTGGTCTTTGAATCCGAGAGCCCTCTGGGAAAGAGGGCCGACGGTACCTAGTAGCTCAACTCCAGCCATGACCTTGAGTGTGTCAGATCCAAGCTCTGAGCCACAGCCATAACATCTGATCCAAGGGGGTGCTGTCTGCTCAGTCTGTTGGAGTGCAGCCACCCTCTCAGCATCTTGGCAACATTGGGCTCTGCTCTGACTCCCCTGTCGGACCCAAGGAGGACTGCTCCTTTGCTTCTGGGGATGCACATTACCCCTCTGCCCTCGACATGGTGGAGAGGGTCTTCTCGACAGGGTCGAGGCCTCTGACCATTTCATCTTCGGATTCCTCCCTGACTCCCTCTATCCTGTCCTCGCAGGGACCATCCCATGCTTGATTTGCCCCAGACAGCAGCCAACAGAGAGCAACACCCTGTTTGTGAGTCCGCTCCGGATAGTCCCATCGAAGACTTTCCTTGCAAACGGATGTGTAAAAGGAGGCACCTGGACTCCTTCCCAGAGTCTCTCACCGAGGACACCGATTTGGAGGAAGGGGAAGGCTCCCCCATGTCACCCCCTGACTGTCTCCTTTGGGGACATCATGGAACTCCTTCGCTAAAGAGAGGGGTGGTCCACCCCAAAGCCTTCCTATGACGAGTTGGTGTTCCGGAGGCTTTCGGCACAGGCCCATCTACCTCCTGGGTGTCCCCTCCCGGGGATCCTTTAGTGGACCTTATTACTACATGGGCATGGAAAGAACAGGACACTATGGAGCCCATTCCAAAACGTCTGATAGGACTAGCTGGAGTAAGGGGTCCCCAGTAGATGCTGTGGTGGTGGTAGCCGCCACCAAAAAAAAACTGGCTCATGAAAGTTATACGTTCCATCCTCCTGACAGAGAGTTATGGACGATGGACCTTCTGGAGAAGCGGGTTTACGTGTCGGCTACCTTTTCCATAAGGGCGCTGAATTATTTGGCCCATGTTGTTCGACTTCAGCGGGACCTGGTGAAGGAGGTGGTGGTCACCCATGGAGTCTCGCCGAAGAATAAACAGACTTTCTCCATGCGGATAGCTACACTGAATGCAGTATCGAACACGTCCATGCACCTCTTTTCGCATGCCACTGAAGGAGCAGCAAGGGCTGCCGGTTCCGGCGTTGCTATGAGGTGACACGTCTGACTTTGGCTGTGCCAGTTTACAGAACCATTCAAGGCGTCATTTGCCAATGCCCCTTATGATGATTCTTCCCTGTTTGGGAAGTCCGTGCATTAGACACTGGTCCAGAGTGAGGACTACGAGAAGATGCTGTCTGCCATCGGGATCTGCTTCTCTAACCCTCAAAGATCCTTCTCAAGGAATCTGTGAAGGCAAAAGATGTGGTTCTGAAACTCTCATCACTCCCGAGACATTCAGGACTCCTCTTCCCCCAGAGGCAGAGGGGGTTACAACAGATGCTGGCCCAGAGGTAGCGGGGGTCTGAGGAATTTCGGGTCTCTAGAACCTTTCTCAGACAGGCCCGCACAGCAGCCCTGAGTGATTGCCCAACTGCTCATACCTGGAGGCAGTGTGGGGTCATTTTTCGTTGCACGTAACAGCATGGAAGTCCGTGTCAACAGACCATTGGGTGCTACAAATCATATCATTGGGTGCTACAAATCATATCCAGAGGCTATTCCTTTCCCTTTATGGTACCACCTCTTCCTCTGAAATATCTCCCAGATGTTCCACCCATGTAAAGGGAGGGTGCAGCACTCTAAATAGAAAAGCTGCCAAAGAAGCGAGACATCGAACCTGTCCCCCAAACCAGTCCAGATCGGGCATCTATTCCAGGTTTCCTAGTGCCAAAAAAGACTGGGGACCTAAAGCCCATTCTGGATCTTTCAACCTTGAACCTGACAGTTGCCAAAGAAAAGTTCCGGATGGTCACCTTCCCATCCATCCTACCCTACATATGCAGGACAACGATTGAATGTGGTCCATAGACCTCCAGGACACGTACTATCATATAAAGCTGCACAGACACTCCAGGAGATTTCTCCGCTTCTGGCTAGGGGCCAATCATTATCTGTTTCAAGCCCTCCCCTTTGGTCTCACCACAGCCCCCAGGGTGTTCACCAAAGTTATGGCAGTAGTAGCGGCTCACCTGAGGCTTCCGGGAATACAGATCTACCCATACCTGGACGATTGGCTCCTTGCTGCCTCTACCAAGTGTCTACTTTCTCTAGCGAAAGACTACTTTATGAGGTTGAGTCTTCTAGGGATCACAGTCAACACAAACAAATTGTCTCTGATCCCGGTCCAAACTCTGGAATTTATAGGGGAATAACTAGACACAGTTCGGATGAAGGTCTGTCTCACCCCGGAGAAAGTTTGAAGCTTACATCTCCACATGTCTTACTTCATCCAGTCTTATCTTCCCTCTGCGGAGGCAGTATTAAGAGCTCTTGGTTCTATGGCAGCCGCCATCACTCTTCCATGTGCTCACCTACATATGAGGGATGTTCTTCGTGTTTCACTATTGCAGTCATTACACTTGGGTTATCTGCTTGCAGTAGCCCTCAGTCGGCCTGATTAACAAAGTCTTGGGTCCTGCATTGGTTGCTGTCCCTTCTTCCATGACATCAGAGGTATAAACCATGCAGCCGACACCTTTACATCAGTCTTTCTTGCCTTGTGGTGCCCGAAGCAGAAGCAGTTCGCAAGTGCCGGTCGGCCGACTCCTGAAAGTTTCGTTTTCGAGTTTTAGAACCAAAGTCTTCAACTAAAGCGAAATACCCCGCTGGGGAAACTTTTTCTTGCTCCTTACCGATGTCAGTAAAAGTTAATAATTGCACTACTTGTAGAAAGCGAATACCTCACAAAGATTTTCATTCGTACTGTATTCCTTGCCTAGGACCTGACCACGATGTACCTTGCTGTCGGTTTTGTGTCTTATTTAATCAGCACACTATCCATCGTCTGTATATTTTCACCTCTAAATATTTCGGTTCTCGTATCGAGAAATGTCGTCTGTTAGCCATCCAACTACAGTATTCCAAAAAAAATGCAGAGATAAAGACAGAGACAGGCCGCCTAGGTCCAAAGCTGCCTACAATGCTTCTCCTAAGCCAGTCGTCAGTTTGCCGGTACTCAGTGAGGTGCTTTGCAGCCCCTGATACCCACTACTTCTGACTTGCAGGCCTCTGAGACCCATTCGGAGTCCGGTATGCCACGAGATGCTTCAACTGTAGAACCTGAGGATGTCTCTACCTTGGATGGGTCCGGAGCCGCTGTGCAGGCACAGGCTTCTGAGGGGTTATTCAGGCCTTTGGACTTGCATATTAAACCGACGCCTCCTTCTTCATGCCTAGGAAACAGACGCCCTGACCACATGCTCAGGCCTCTATACCTAAAACACAAATGATAAGAATGGCTGAAATCTTGTAACTCTAATCAGGGGAAGCCAACCACCCCTTCTAAGAGACCTAGGACTGAAGTTGTTTATGAATCTTCTGACCAGGATTTTGATTTTTCTGATTCTGCTTATGGTTTACCCTTATCTACTTATGAGGATTCTGATGCAGAGGACTCTATTCCCTCTGCTTCCCCCTCCAGTGGATTTTTCTTTTGGTGAAACCTTGCACACTCTAAGGGAGCATTTCCACTGGGAAAGCCAGGATTTTCCTGATTCAAAAAAGAGGCTTAGGGATTTCTTACTCCTGCTTCAGCATAGGCCTTCAGCTATACCTCCTCTACTATGATGCCTTTTCGGAATCAAGTTTGGCTCCTGATTCTTTGCCTCCTGCTCCCGGAAAACCTGACTGATATTACAGGGTTCCTGATTCACACAAGTTCCTTTTTAAAAATCCTATTGCGGTTCCAGAAACTATTGCACAGGGACCGAAGGGCATTAAGGCTTCTACTGCTTAAAATCCTACCCCTTCTGATAGAGACTCCAGGGCGCTGGATAGAAGGGGTAAGAAGGTTGACACTTC
>NC_056741.1:670171676-670189040 GCF_019279795.1 Protopterus annectens | reverse complement strand
TCCCTTGTCTTCCTCACTCAGAAATAACCTCTAATTGCACTTAACATCCACTCTGTAAATCCTGTAACCTCCTCCTCCCTTACCTATATCACATTGTCTTCCTCACTCAGATATAACCTTTAACTACACTTCTATCTACTCTATAACTCCTGTAAAGTCCTTCTCCCTTAACTATGTCCCCTTGGCTACCTCACTCAGATATAACCTCTAACTACACTTCTATCCACTCTATAACTCCTGTAACATCCTTCTCCCTTACCTATATCCCCTTGCCGCCCTCACTCAATTCTAATTTCTAACTACACTTCCTGTAACCTCCTTCTCCCTTACCTATATCCCCTTGTCTTCCTCACTCAGATATAACCTTTACCTACACTTCTATCCACTCTGTAACTCCTGTAATGTACTTCTCCCTTACCTATATCCCCTTGTCTTCTTCACTTAGATATAGCCTCTAACTATACTTCTATCCACTCTATAACTCCTGTAACCTCCTTCTCCCTTACCTATCTCCATTTGTCTTCCTCACTCAGAAATAACCTCTAACTATACTTGTATCCACTCTATAGCTGCTGTAACCTCCTTCACCCTTACCTATGTCCCCTTGTCTCCCTCACTCAGATATAATCTCTAACTGCACTTCTATCCACTCTATAACTCCTGTAAACTCCTTCTCCCTTACCGATATCCAGTTGCTCCTCACACAAATATAACCTCTAACTACACATCTATCCACTCTATAACTGTTGTCAAGACATCATCTAACAATTGCTTATGGTTAGGCTGTTGAGGTAATGTATACTACCAGAATGCAAACCAATGACAAATAGTAACAACAGTATCACCCACAGCACAGTGTCAAACCGCGTCACACACACATGTGTACTCAAGTTCCAAAATGTGTGTAGTACAATGCATACTGGCCACCAACAGAAACTATGGAGTGTTAACACTGTCTAATACAGGGCATGTCACCCTCCCATGTGTGCAATATGCACATGCATGCAGACAGTGCACCTCAACCATGTTCACAAATGTACACCTGCACATCTGTGCTGCACACATCCCACACTTCCTGTCCACTCTCTAACACATGCTGACAAAACTACACACATCAGCCAAGAGGCACATGGGCAGACAATACACAATTGGAATAAACACTGGTGTAAACAATACTACATTGATAATTATAGCTTTAATGCATCAGGCCTGCTCAACTATACCTTCAATGATATCATTACACTTGACTGCTGACAACATGCTAACATTGCTATTCTGTTATAAAGTCACCCTGTGTATCAGCACCATGTTAGCCTGTTCCTGCATCAATGTTACAGATGACAGGAGGTGGCACAGGTTTCATAATATGCACAGGGTGTGTTGTTGGTTTGCCAGAGGCCTAATTTGAGCCATACAATCGAAATGTGTGTTTGAGTGTGTGTGTGAGGGTCAAGAGTACTGTTATGGGCCAATGTGGATGTAATGTGTGTGGGTATGTGTTTGCCCTAGGTGTCTGGTTTATGTGTGTGTGTCTGCATGCACACAGATCCACCATGTGGCTGCCATATATGGGGATTTGTGGGACAGCTACAAACTGTACCTGGCAGGCTTTACAGATCACCGTCTCTGGCCATGGATACATAACCTGTTCCTAGCAGGGGTGCTACAGACAGTATCAGGTACTAATCCAGACTGGGTACTATCCTCAGAAGTTGACATATGTCCACTGGATCCAGGTCCCTGCTGGGACTTGCCAGAGCCACATGCATGTAGTCTTCTAGGACGGTCTATGGACAGCCCCCCCAACATTGCTGGGGCTGGGGCTGGTACTGGCACTATGGGAGCGGCTATGACTTGATGGACGTCCACGGTGACTGCCAGCTGATGATGTTGCTGGCATACATCCACATCGATGTCTCAACTGTCCCGCACTCTCCTGATGCATGGACATGACATTGTGGAGGAAAACTAATGTCTCACCCCAACGTCTATCAATGACCTCAGTGTAATTATGTATGACACCTGCTAGGTCACAGATACTGTCATTTACAGAGGTGTTATGAGCTCTCTATGCCCTTAGTCCCTGTCTGGTGTACTACTCCATATGTGCCTGTGCCTCCATGACAGCCTGGAACATGTGTGTGGTTGTAAGAGTTGTGGCATGTCTACCAGGGGCATGATGACCAGCAGTGCTCTGACGAGAACCCCTGGACATCTGCCTATATGGTACCATTCCAGACATATGGCTATGGCTACTGTGTCCTGATGCATGTCCCATAGATACCACACCATCCTGGCCATTGCCGACTGTACACTGTCCCTCATTTTTGATGATGGATGTACAGGCAGTATATGACTGTGTGCATGGATGGGGTGGAGACTTGTGTACTGTCAATTGGTGGCCCAACAACAGACCCTGACAAACATGCCTGTGCCTCAACACACCTAATCTCATTATCACTATTTGTGTCAGTGACATCAGGTTCCCTCCTGCACTGAACCAGCCCAACCTCAGCACCTGTGAGAGTAAAACAGGAAACACACTTTAAGACCTGTACATGATGTCAGAACACATGCACATATGCACACAAATATACAACTCACTAAAGCACCACACACACGCACACACACACACACACACACACACACACACACACACACACACACACACACACACACACACACACCACCAGCAATCTCAGAACATACTCAATAGCAGTTGATAGTGGGGTACAGTATCACAAGCCAAACAGTCATATCACACATGTCAGCATGCAGGACGTGTGTTGGTCAACAGCATGCAGTGTGAGTGTAGACAGTCCTTGTTACTAACAGTATACATGGCTTTGATGCATTTGTTTTGTTGTTCGGTGATTGGCCTCCCCCTAGAATGCAATGTATACATGGACACAACATTGCTGTGCAAGTATTAAAAACTTGTTAATGTACTGTGTATCATCACTCAGAGGTATACATACAATAGCTGTATGTGTATCTGTGTGTCACATAGATATCCAATTCTGATTAGAGCCTCTGTGTCTTTAGCAAATAATTATGGACACAGTTTTAGCTCATTCATGATGTGTATACACACAAGATCAGTGGTGCATGTATAACTGATGGAATACCATTGGTCCACATAGCCAATGTACCGTAGTTATGGTGAGTGTAGATCATATTGTGGACATGCCAGTGTCATCCATGACATGGCATGCTAAAACACAAATGCATATTTAAACATCACACATACCCAATGTGTGTCATATGACCTAGCCACTCAATAGCATTACAAGACATATATGTGTCGGTTGTGCAAATGGTGATTGGTATGCATATTGTTTATAGCTACATATGTTTGCGCACACACAACATTGAGGTGTATAGCAATGAAAGCTATGTATA
Organism: Protopterus annectens; assembly: GCF_019279795.1. Classification (NCBI taxonomy): domain Eukaryota; kingdom Metazoa; phylum Chordata; order Ceratodontiformes; family Protopteridae; genus Protopterus; species Protopterus annectens. The sequence goes on along the minus strand of NC_056741.1, from coordinate 670,185,638 downwards.
GTACTGTGGTTACAATAACTGGATGTGGTGTAGTACCATAAGCCATCATCATGAAGCATCATGTGGTCACTCAAGGCTACAAATGTGTCCCAAACTAGCATCTATCATGCTGTATCAGAACTGCACTACCATGGCTACATTCAACACTTTACAGCCAGTTGTTACATTGGTTTGTAAGGAGGCCAATAAGGAGCATTGCCTAACATGAATGTGTTGTGTGTTACAGTATGTTTCACTGCCCCATGATAGGCCTCTACCCCTCAGGTATATTATGTGTGCTGTGTGGATGACATTTGGGATACCAGAGTGTGACTTTACAGAGGGTTTGTGAATACTTCATGTGTAGCATGTTAACATGTTCAGTGTATGACATAGTTGTGTATGCTGTGTGCATGCGTATCGACTCTGCCTATCTAATGGTCACTACAGTGTAGCCACATTTGTTTGAGATGGACTGTGTGTTGCATGTGTTTGAGGCAGCTAATCACATTACTGAGATGTGCGCAGTCTCACAGCAAACATGCACAGCATGCATTATGCATAGGTGTGTTACATGTGTACATGGCCTACACCTTAACTATGACATGCACTTTTTATTTGCAATAATAAATGTAGAATACACTCACCAGCATGTGTCCGCTGCCTTGCTGTCACACCAGAGGGACCTACATGGATATGAGACAGTTTGTCAGTGTCCACAACTGTGGCATTGCTACTGTGGGTTTGCAGTCTTACAGTAGTACAACAGTTTACAATCACAGGCCTACAGATTATGTTCCAAATGATCAATATTGCACAACAACAGGCTCCACATCTTCTAATTACACAGTACAAATCTCACATATACATGATCTGCCAATAGAGGTAACAGTAGTCTACAGATATGCCATGTTACCTGCATGCCCCATGTGTTCTTGCTGGGTGGCCCCAACCTCCATCGAGGTAGATGTCTGCTGCTGCTGTTGTTGTTGTTGTTGGGCAGGTGCCACCAGGCTCAGGAGTAGATCCTCCACACTGGTGAGAGGGGTGCATGTTAACCCCACCACCTGTTGCAAGCTGTTGTCTACGGACATCAGAAGCATGCTGACGGACATGTCTCAGTAAGTCACTGCAGTGATGGCGTACCTGCTCATATGTCTGTTTATGCATGCCTATGTCATTTAACCTCTGGACAACATCTTGCCACAGTGCAGTACGGTCATGCTGGTCTTGGCTGGTTCTCGAGAATAGTAGACTGTAGTGCTGAATCAGACAGCTGGTAATAATGTCATCCTCAGCAGTACTGTAGCTGGGACTACGATGGTGGGCTGTGATCCCTGGAAGACAAAGAAAAAATATGTCTGAGCAAGTCATATGGCACACAACATTATACAATACAGATATTACTGAACTGCCATATATAGCAACCTATTCGCTGACTGAGATTAAACACTTTCAATACCACTTATCAGTGCTCACCCCACAACCACCTGAAAGTGCCTGGCATGCTCTATATAATAAACCATGTTCTGCACAGCAACAAAAGAAAATCACTATATAAGACTATACAACAGTACATGGCACACTGTATGCAACACAATGCACCACCTAACCACAGAAGGTATAGATCAAGCAAATACGAAAAGAAATATGTCATCCATCGCAATGTTTGCCATTGCAATGTTTGTAAAGTCCAGTTACAGTATTACCATTATACCACACAACTTGTTGATGGCAAACCCGTGGCCAAAATATATGCACAATTGTGGATATAGGTGGCATACTGCTGTAGTAAACTATAAATGTTGCTAGATACGCAGTTATATCTTGTAACACACATATGACAGAGGACATGTAACAGGCATACCCACACACACATCAGACATAATTACAAGACACGAAGGTATGGCAACCCAGATAAGATTTACGTGTGTACCATATAGTACTGTGTGTCAGTACTTACAAAACCTTAAGCCTAAGGAATGTAATCTATGAATACTACAGGGACCACACAAAACAGTGGTTCCAAGCAATGTGGACATACACCATACTTTGCTGTTTAGGCCTATAGCTTCAAGTAGTACTACAGTTCATAGAGGATTTAGATTCAACATCAATGCCAGTCAATAAGCATACATGTAGTGCTTTAGCATCCAATGACACACCCCAGTTAACACTAAGGGACTAAATCAGACTGTATGCCATAGTGCTTTATCTGCCTAGCAACAGGAAACACAGCTTTTTCTGGGATCAAAGCAAGGACACATAATACCATGACAGAAACAGTTTCCCACTAAGCTATCCCACAAATACACATATTTGACACATTCACCAACACACTGATCATCACACTCAGTCAACTTTACAAACAATCTATTGCAACAAGTACATGTGGGTGTGTATGACTCTCTATACATATGAATATATGTATATATATATATATATATATATATATATATATATATATATATATATATATATATATATATATATATATATGAATATATATATATATATATATATATATATATATATATATATATATATATATATATATATACACATATCCATTGGTGTACATATACATATACATATAGGCACATATACAGTCCACCTTTCATGGTGGGAATATCAATTATACAAAGGATGTTAGGTGTACAATAATGAAACAATATCGCATAGTCTAGCAAGAAATAAATTAAAAGTGTTCTCAGCGCAGGTAGCTTTAGCAGGCCTCACTGGCTGCAACACTGCAAACTGAACAAAACACACACAGTGTTTAACCACCACATGTCATATACCAGCACTGTATGCTGTCTTGTTTGTCACACACTAAAACCTACATACAAATATGCACATAACAACCTTCATCAACATATATATGTTTACTCTCTACAAACAGTTACAATATGTCCCTTGCTCTATGCACATATACAGATGGTAATATATATGACACATATATATCTCTCCGTATGTGTGTGCCATACACACACAAGGTCCACACTGTTGTAAGCCCCTGGACCTCACAGTTGAACTGTTGGGCCTTGCTGCAACATGAATAGGTGTCACATGTGAACACACAGTAACATTAGAGGGGGTATATATAGCATACAAATGCTATATTAGCATACTAGCCTGGTACAGCAGTTACCAATGCTAAGCTAAACTTTAATATGACTATCATGCATGTGTTACTCTGTCACAACCATGTTTATTTAAATGTTTGCGCTAATCCCCCAAACAACCATTGTCCACACTACTAGACAGAACACAGATAACATGGATCAGATGTTTGACATTTATTGCTGAGCTACATATTTCACAGTTATGTCCCACTGCACACAGCTACACACGGAATTGTCCATGGCAGTAGTTAAGCAGGACATCTGTGCATAGATATGTACTGCTGCCACATATGAATGGTTTACATTATGTAGAGTACTCTTCAGAAACATCTACTGCATGCCAGTAAATACATATCTGTTACATACCTTTCCTTTGTATGAGTTGGTATTATTTATTTTCTGTTTTCCTTTTGCTTTTCACTGACTCTCTCTCTGTCTCTCTCTCTCTCTCTCTCTCTCTCTCTCTCAGTTTCTGCAATAGAGTGATTGAGACTGTGGGCAGCACTGACAGCCTGCTTTTATAGGTATTTGCACATGCGCATGTGATGGCCTCTGCACCAATTGGTGGCCACCATTTGCTAATTGCATGCATCCTGCTGTGTGGTAATTGCAGTAATCACTGTCATAGCAACCCGGTGCTATAAATTGCTAACTCAGGTAGGCGTAGCCCTTTCAGCTTTCCAAAATGGGGATCATGCTTGTTTGTTGTGGACATCATTGTTTAAGTCAGAAGGTTGGTATAGTTCTTATATCTGAAGCCAGGGGTGTAGCCAATGATTTGAATGTTGTACTCAGACCTGAATGTTGCTTCTTCCAGTACACACTTGCCAGTGCAGAATTGTACTCACACCTCCAAATGCTAACACAAGATACATGGGAGTATGTACTTTCTTTCCTAATTATACAATTAACTGCCATACAAAAGTAGTTATTGAGATGTATTCTTTTGGCACATGAACTGTTTGTGAACTGCTATACTGTGAATATTAATTTACTCACTTCTGAACAGTTTGTGCTGTTTAGTGTTGACATTAGCACAGGCTGCTCAATAAAACTGGACAAATTTCAGTACTGAGTATGCCTACCTACATCCTTGGTAGACCCCGAACACACAGTTATATTGTACATTTGGTTAGGGGTGCAGATGTACAGAGAGCATTATGTATTATTATGTGAATTTTATCTCGCTGGACTTAAAGGGTTGCTGTGCACCTCTTAGTTTATCAAGGCAAGTAGTCTATCTGCGTAGCTCCCAACTGTGGACCTATCCAGATGGTAGCCAGAGGTTAACATGTTATTCTTTGTGCACCACACCGGTCTTTTCAGCACTGGAACAATGGCATTGTTACAGTTGGTTGCTACCAGTGCATGGCTACATCCTTTGGTATTTCAGTGTTGTACTCCTACATAAGGGTATGCTTCTGGAACTCCTTCCAAAGCTATTTGCACAGTGTGTAACAGCAGAAAAGCTGATATGCCTGTGTGTTTCTGCCTCTGCCAGGCCTCTGTAACACTCAGGTACATATTTGAACAGACTCAGGGAAAAGTAGGTAAAAGTGAGGTGTACCTTTAAAATATTATAGACGTTAAGTTGAGACTTTGAGAGAACCAGAGCGTATGGATTAATACTCCTTTTCTGAAGTACAATCAGTGTCTAACTCTTACTTATTGTCATTATTAATTAAGTGTAATTCCCCACCTTTCTGCCTAACATTAGTACTTTTCAGAGGGATTCAGAGGGACACAGCTAAAATTTGTTTCAAAATCAGGGACATCCCTGAAAATTAGTCACAGTTGGGAAGTATGGCCTCTGCCCTAATCAGATATGCCAGTGTTTGTCCTGCTATGATACTGTGTGGGGGTTGTAAAGTGCTGCTGTAATATTATTTCCTGCTAGAATGGCTGGTTCTCTTTTCACAGTCATGTAATGCAATTCCACAACTGCTGGTAAAGATCCACAGAACAAAATTTGTGTTATGGCATTCCTATTTTTCCTTTACATTCATGCATTCTGAGGCATGATATATTTATTTCAGCACCAACTTGTTTTGTGGCTTAGTGCTACTTCATGCAGTCTAGTGTTTCCAAGGTCTGGGGTTTGAGACTGACAGAGGTGTTTTATTTTGCTGCTGAGCAGAACAAGGGCCCTGACATACAGAGTGACTAATGCACTTTTAAGCAGTTGTAAGTGCGTTTACGCAGGTTTGCGCGATGCTTAGCAATGCTTAGCTAAGCACACACAAGCACACACTCACGCAAACCCGCGAACTACTGCTTAAAAGTGCTTACTCCTGCTAACCCCCGCGCTCATTTCTTTGAAAGAAAAAAATGGGGAAATAGGAAAGTGGTGAAAAAGGGGCACAAAGAGGGAAAGACAGTAGGGAAAACAGCACAGGATGTGCAGGACGGGTTTAGGGAAGGTCCATAGCTGCCCATTTCTTTAACAGCAACAGCTATGCATATGCAATAAATTTGGAGGGGAATATGAAACCTTCCACCCCTGAGAGAGGGGTGAGGACAACAAAGTATGTTGTACTGCCAATTAAATATCAGTTAATGTGTCCAGCGGACATGTGTGCAAAATGGGCAGCTATGTATGCGGCATAATTTTTTTTTTTTTTTGGGAGCAGATTGCCCTTTTGTTTTCAGGTGAGAGTGGAATGTGGAGTAAGGGATGTAGGTATATTTGGGGAGGTAGGCTGGAGAGGTAAACAGACAAGACAAACAAGATGCATTCAGGGGCGGAATATGACACATGCGGTGGGTGAACACCATTGACGGGGAAGGATGTTTGGAAATCGCAAGCCCATGAGCCCACAGATGGCAACAGTGGAACTGAGATCCCCACCCATGGGCAGTCACCACTGCACCTTCACAGCCCAGAGGGTGGGTGTGCTGGGGGCTGTGTAGGAGGGGCAGGCTCACCCATGAGTTGTGCCACTCGTGCCTCAAGCTGGCGTAGAGGATCAGCGACAGAACACTCAATCTCCCTACGCACCACTGTCCGGACCGTTCAGAGGGTGATAGGTGGCCCTCCTCCACCCACACTTGCATGGGGGGACGAGCCCCATCCCCTGCAGCACTTCCACCTGAAGGTGGCACAGGGCCAATGGAGGAGGAAGTCCCAAGCTGGTCACCAGACCTGCTGGTGCCAGGTGCCATCGCCAGCTGAGGTAGGACAGGTGGGTCCGCTGGGACCGGCCATCCCTTACGTTCTATGTTTAGGAGGATTTAATGAAAAAATGAGTTAGTAACAGTCAACAGCATTCCTAATTAGTTATAACAGCATACAGAAGTATTCCCATTAACCCAACACACCAGAGTTCCAGCAGTTGAACAGCAAGCATGACACATGCATATATAGAACAACAGTGGACAATACAACAGCATGCAGGTTTAATTGATGGCAACAGGCCACCAATATTGTGGTATTTGAACAGGGCACATGCATCAAAATAAATGCAGATATTTATAAACCAATAGGACATATGTCCCACCAAATGTTTTGAGATTAGACATACCCATTGAGGTGTGGAATTGCATTTTGTATGCACATATAGTAGGGTGGAAAATGATAGCTACATTAACAACTTATATATCCTTCTAGTTTACACTACATTCCTATTAACTGCAGTTATATGTCCCATACATGTATTATTACACTACCCAATTGTCCTTAAATTGGGAAATGGGTTTTGCTAGATCTTTATATACATGGGCTGTATCTAACATACAAACTGTCCAGGATGCAGATGTTACCGCAACATATTTTGTGATTTGCTCAGACGCACTACTGCTGAGATGGTACATTGACAGCTCTACATGTTCTTCATCTCACATTGCTGCAGTCCTTACATATGGGTAGTCCGCTGTCCTCGGTCGGCCCGAATACCAAAGTATTAGGCTGACGTCGGTCAAGGCGCTTAAAACTGACATCAGGACGTCAGGGTACAAAGCGCATGACCGGCGTCATACCCCTCAGTCTTTTGCCGCATGGTCCGGATGCAGAAGCAGCGTTACAAGTGCCGTCGCGTTCTGAAATTTTCAGTTCGGAGTTTCAGACCCGAATCCAAGTTGGCTAAGTGCTGCCGTTGGGGATTATTTTGTTTTTTCTTGCCTCAGTATAGTACCGGATGTCAGAAAGTAAATAATTGTATTTTGTGGGAAACAGATACGCATAGGGATTATCATTCTTTGTGCATTCCTTGTTTGGGGCCTGAGCACGGCGAAGTCGTGGGTGTCAGCTTTGTGCTAGGTTCAATAAGCGCACTATTGCGAAGGTTAGATTGTGCTAGGCTGGTCTTGTAAGCGGTGCAATTATAATATGCCGTCGGATTCTCGGCCCGCTTCCTCAAGAAGCGCAAAGACAAACAGTTAAACCCAGACAAGATGAGTCCGTTCGGACGCCGGTTCTTTAGAGGCTTCAGTGGAACCGGTGGGTCCGGCCGGAGACTTCTTTAGAGTCTCAGGGGAGACTTTAATTTTGCAGGATGTGAATGCCTCTTGAGGCAGGGCAGGCTGAAGGGGCTTCTCAGGTTACTGTTCTCCCTCCCTTCCCAGGGTGGTTAGGCCCTCTCCTTGCCCTTCTGTTTCCAAGGCTTCTCCCAGGGCAGGCCAGGTTTAGCTTCTGTTGGTGTCACTCCTAGTTCAGCAGGGTCTGTGCCTAAGAAGCACATGCTTAGGAATGGCAGAAGATTTGATTACTCTGATTAGAGGTTCTTTGCCCCTCCTGATAAGAGGCCTAGGGTGGAGTGAGAGTTGGGAAGTTTTGAACAGCTTCAGATGTTTCAGAGTCTTCGGCTGACGACTTGCAGGAGTACTCTCCTTATTCTGATTCTGATGCAGAAGATTCCACTCCTTCTGCTTCTCACTCCAGAGGATTTTTCTTTTCAGAGACACTTCAATCCATGAGGGAACATTTTAAGTGGGAAGGTCAAGACTTCTCTGATCTCGGAAAAGGCTTAGGGAATTTTTGCTTTTACCTCAACATAGGCCCTTAGCTATACCACCTGTTCTGGATGTTGTGCAGGATGTGTTTTCAGAGGCTTCAATCCTGATTCTCTGCCTCCTAAGCCTGTTAAACCAGATAGGTATTACAGGGTGCCTGAGGCTCATAAATATCTTTATAAGAGTCCCAGGGCTGGACCCAGAAACTATTAGTCAGGGACCCAAGGGTGTCAAGGCCTCTGTTGTAAAAATCCGGTTCCTCTAGATAAAGAGGCCAGAGCTTTGGATAGATGGGGGAAAGAAGGTCTATACTTCTTCTACCTTAGCAATGAGGGCTTTGAATTGCCAGTTTCATATGTTGAAATATCAAAACTTTCTTCTTTCTCAATTGAAATCTAAGGTGGATGCTCTGGCAGAAGGCATTGAGTGTAAAGAATTACAAGATTTGGTGCATGTCTCTGAGCAGGTTGGTAAGCATTCTTTACAATGTGGTTTTGATGCTGTGCAGGCCTCGTCTAGGGTGGCTGCTACTGGTTCAGTTCTTCGCAGGCACGCCTGGCTGAAGGATCGAATTTTTCTGACCATGTTAAAACAAGGATTTTGGATGCTCCTTTGCAGTCTGAAGTGTTGTTTGGTACACCTGTGGAATCAGTCTTGAAAATGGAGGACAAGGCTAAGTCTATGCAGACTGTTAAGGATTTTTTGCAAGTTCAGCCTCCAAAGTGTAGTAGGAATTGGCCTGCTAAGGGGTGGACGTATCCTTCTTATGATTCTCAGTCTAGGGGTAGATCTAGACGTGGTAGGGGCAGAGCTCAGAGTTCCTTCAGGCCTAGAACTGGGAGTTCACCTGCACAATCTTGAGGTGAGGGTAGGGGCCAGTCCTTTCAGAAACAGGCCCAATGACCTACTTTTCCACCTGCCAGATCCCTCTTGCCTGGCAGCACCTTTGGGAGGAAGGTTGGCACTTTTCAAGGAAAATTGGATTTTAATTACCCAAGACAAATGGGTACTGGATATCATACACCGAGGTTACAAGTTTTATTTCCATACCTTGCCTCCTTTCAAAGGTATGCCAGACGTTCCTCCTCAGCAAAGACTAGAGGCTCACAGCCAAATTTCTCTTCTACTTCAAATAGGAGCTATACAACCGGTTCCTCTGCCAGAGAGTGGGCCTAGGATTTTATTCTCGCCTGTTTCTAGTACCAAAGAAAGGGGATGACGTGGAGACCCATTTTGGACTTATCTATCCTCAACACATATCTGGACATTCCCAAGTTCAAAATGTTGACGTTACAGCAGCTTTTACCTCTGCTGGGCAAAGATCACTGGATGGTGACTCTGGATCTCAAGGAAGCTTACCTTCATGTTCCTATCAGGCCCAGTTGCAGGAAGTATCTGCGTTTTCGGGCTGGGACTTTTCATTATCAGTTCTCTGCATTGCCCTTTGGCTTATCTACTGCTTCAGAGTGTTCACGAAGGTTCTGGCTCCAGTGGTAGCTTTCTTCAGGCTAAGAGGAATACAAATCTATCCTTATTTGGACGATTGCCTGATTCTGGCTCAAGGAAAGGACGAACTTCTTCATCATTTACAGTATGTTATGGCAGTGTTAAGATGCCTAGGGTATTCTGTGAACGAAATAAAGTCCAGTCTAGTACACTCTCAGGACATGTGCTTTCTGGGCGTGAGACTGAATACAGCATCCCAGATGGCCTTTTTGACCCCGGACAAACAAAAGAATCTTTCTCTTTATTTCCATCAGTTGTCTCGTCAGTCCAGGCTGACTGCAAGGACAGTCCTTCAAGCCTTGGGGTTCATGGCATCTTGTATTCTGGTACTTCCCAATGCCAAACTGCATATGAGGAAGCTACAATGGTATCTCAAAAATGTATTGACTAACACTGCCAGAGATATGGACACTGTCATTCAGATAATACCTTGCATTCTAAAGGAATTTTTGTGGTGGGCTCAGGGAATGTCACCTAAACAAGGGACTCTCTGTGACCCCGGACCAGAGTACGCAGTCAGATTCTAACGACAGATGCCTCAGACAAAGCTTGGGGAGCTCATCTAAATGGAAAATGGGTACAAGACACGTGGCCTGCCAGACTTCAACATTTACATATCAACTTGAAGGAGATGTTAGCAGTCCAATTTGCATTGATAGCTTTCAAGGATTTACTTCTTCTTATAGGGCAGGTGTTGATTCAAACAGACAACACAACTGTCATGTGGTACATCAACAAGCAAGGGTGGACACATTCTATATCCTCTATGCAGACAAGCAATGATTTTGTGGGAGACTGCTCTCAGTTTGCAGCTAAATCTTCAGGGCAATAGTTTCTGCCAGGAGCACAGAACTCCTTAGCAGATGTGTTGAGCAGACAAATTATGGATCCCCACTTCAGTGGAAATTGGATCCTCATGTATTTCAAAATTGACAGTGTTATGGGGAACTCCAGACATAGATCTGTTCGCTTCTCCACTCAATTACCAGCTGCCAAAGTTTTGCACCTAAAAAGGTTTCCATCCCACAGCTTGAAAGTGGATGCTCTCTCATTCAATTGGAGCAATCTTCGGGTGTATGCCTTTCCACCACTGCCTCTCCTCCCAAGGGTACTCCTGGAGGTCAGACAGGAAAAGTCAACCATGATTTTAATAGTCTCGGATTGGCCTCGACAGCACTGGTACCCATTACTGAGAAGTCTGGTACGGGAGCCTCCCATGGTCTTTGCCTCTCGATTCCACACCTGCTGTCTCAGGAGAACAGTCATTTACCTTCCAATGTCAAACTTCACTCTCTAAGCATCTAACAGCCTGGTATATTCTAATTTTAAGCCCTGGAGGGTCTCAGCTTCCACAACAAGTTTTGAATGTTATTTTCTTGGGAGGCCAGAAGGCCTAGTACAAGGAAAGTTTACGCAGATAAATGGAGGAGATTTTTTAATTTGGAGTACTGCTAAGGGACTTTGATGTTTCTAAACCTAACTTAAGTGTTGCTCTTCAATACTCTTACTGAGTTATTGGACAAAGGTTTGTCTTTTTCTCCTCTATAAAGGTTCATGCTGCAGCAATTTCTGCTCACTAAGTGACTGTGACCCACCATTATTTTCTCTCATCCTTTGTTTAAGCAATTCCTTAGAGGGGCAGTTAGAATATAAGACCCCCACGTGAGAGCTCCTCTACTCCTGCTTCTGGGATCTCAATTTTGTGTTGGAGAAACTCTCAACTCTACAACCTTTGAGCCTGCAGCTGAATGTCGAAAGTTGGAAATATTTACCATGGAAGACTGCTTTTTGTTGGCCATCACATCTGCAAAGAAGGGTTTCTGAATTGCAGGCCCCTTTAAGTGGCGGTTGAGCCTTTCTCTTAATTTTCCCACACAAGGATAGGGTGTCTTTGGCGTACTAACCTCTTCCTTTATGCCTAAAGTGGTTTCTCAGGTGTGGCTTTAAAACCAAACTATTCCATTTGCCTACTTTTTATGCAAAACCCCCAAAAATAAAGGGGAGAGAAGTGATTTTTGCACACTTTGGATATACACAGACAGTCATACAGACATATTTGAACAGAACCAAAGGGTTCAGGGCAGTCTCAGCAGTTGTTTGTTCCCATTTGCTTTGGGTCTCTCAGGGCAAACCTGTTTCCAAAAACAGACTATTTCTAAGTGGATTGGTTTTTGTATTGTTTCTGGTTATTCCCCATCATGGTAAGGAAATTCCAGCTGGGATTAGGCCTCATTCCACCTTAGGGCTACTGCCACTCTCTACAGCTTCTCTTTTTAAGGGGGGTGGCTACCTTAAGGATATTTTGGAGGCAGCTACTTGAGTTCAGTGCATACTTTCTAAGCATTACCACCTTCCACCTTTACTCTAAATCTAGGGCTGGATTTGCCACTGCAATTTTACAGGGCATTTTGGCAGCTCCTAATGCTTTTATAGTTTTGCCATCCCTCCCTTACCTCTGCTTTGGGATTCTACCCATATGTAAGGACTGCAGCAATGTGGAGATGAAGAACATAGTACAGTTTTTGTACCTACCTATAAAATGTAGATGTTCGAAGATCCACATTGCCTGCAGTCCAACTTACTTCCTCCTCCTTCCCCTCTGTAGTTAGAGGTGGTTGTGTGGTTTGGGTTGGGGCCATTGTGCAAACATGGTTAGTGCAGGGTTGTTTGGTTGTTTTTTGCTGTTTTTGGGTTTTGCCCTTCTCTGTTTAGGCCCTTCTCACATCTGGGCAAAGAAAAAGACTGAGGATGCTGACGCCGGGTCATGCGCTTTTGTACCCTGGATGTCCTGATGTCAGTTTCATGCCTTGACCCGATCGCCAGCCTAATACCTTTGGTATTCCGGGCCGACTCCCGAGGACAGCGGACTACTCCATATGTAAGGACTGCAGCAATGTGGATCTTCGAACATCTACATTTATGGTAGGTACAAAACTGTACTTTTCCTATACTTATCTAGATATGTTTAGGTGAAATTATCAGTTATATGTTAACAGCTCCCTACATTTCTGCCAGCACAATGACATTTCTGGGCAACACAATACCAAGCTACTCATGTGCCAGATTAACCTGTACATGTTGGGTATGAACCAACAGTTGAGGAATGTAAATATGCTTAAAAGCTACTGGCACTCCCTTCATCCACTTTATATGGGTCTACCCAACTGTGTGTTAACAGCGCTTAATACAACAGTACTATGTCTATAATGCAAGAGTACAACAACATATCAAAGAAAATGACACAGACACACTCCAGGAATTATACCTTTACTAAAGACTTATAACACTTTTCTAGAGGCTCTCTCATTTATTTTATATAACAGTACATGCAGAATAATTATTAGAGAATTATTATACCTTTATTTCTATTGTGTTAAAACACTTTTTTTCAGGCTCTCTCATTTATTTTACATAACAGTACAAGCTGGAATAATTACTAACCTGCCTGGTGTCACAGCTCTTAGCAGCCTATCTGCATAGGGCTTGCTTGGATTCACAGCATGGACACCTGCAGCTGTGAAGTCAATGAAGTGATATTGAGACATATCTATCCATAGTATAGACTAGAATAGCAATTCTGGCATACTTCTAATTCCATGGCTACTTACTCAGTTGTGGGGCATTTTCCACTTCTCACTGGCCTCCTGGATCCATCTTCAGTCCAATTGACCCGGGCCTTTGCATCTCTTCTTGTGGTCTCCATGGTGTGGGATGTCTCGACCTGCTCACTGGTCTGAGGGACACCTGTGGTGCAACTGGTGGAGTTCCAATGAGCTAGGACGGTCCCAGGCTTCCGCTTTGTATTGGGTGCCCTGGTACTGGCCCTGCAGGAGTCTATCCTCATGATTATGGACAAGGAGCCAAATCATTTCTTTTGACTCTTCAATGACCAAACGTTGCACTTGAAAATGAGAGCCCTCTCCAGCACTGGCCATTGCTGCCTGCAGATGTGAGCGACAACCAGTTATGGCAAATATTCCCGCCTATGGAGCTTAAATATGCATCATTTCCCGCACTTATTTGTGACTGGCCAGTTTTGAAAAAACTCAACTGAAGGCACACCTACTTAGCAATGGGCAAACATCCATTGATATGTATGTGTGTGAGATGAAAGTGCATGCTTATGAAGAGCTATCATGGCTTAATAGTTCAATACTGTGATTATGGTGCACAGTATCCCGGGTCCGAGGCCTGTCATTGCTTTTTATTTTACTACTGGCGAGACAGGCTAGGAGGTGTGGCTGTGTTTAGCCGACTTTGCTCATCCTTTGCCCAATGTTGCTCCACGGGTGCTCTACGTTGTCTCTGAACGTTGCCCAACATTGCCTGATGTTTTCTCGACCCAGCTCATGTTTACATGTGCGCTGCACAGCTACGCCAAGAGATATTACAAGTTCTGTTTGGG
>NC_056741.1:670136919-670171176 GCF_019279795.1 Protopterus annectens | reverse complement strand
TACCAGTGCTTCTTGGACTTCAAACCATTGGAAGTCCAAATTAACTTTCTTGGGACTTTGTTATATGCTTTCTCAAAGTCTAGAAACACCCAGATGGACTCTTTCCTTATCTGCAGCTTCTTTTCCACTGTCTGCATCACTGCAAACATTTGGTCCATTGTGTTGCATATTGATCTGAATCTAAACTGAATCTAAACTGCTCGTCTCCCATCTTACATTCTATTACTCTATGTATTCGTTTATCAGTCACCCTCTCCTTCACTTTCATGTAGTGTGACATGAGATTGATACCGCTATACTGCCCACAGCTGAGAATCCTTCCTTTGGTCTTGTACACAGTCACTAGAATGCTTATTCTGAAGTCATATGGGTACGTCATTCTCTCCATACTGCTATGATTGCCCTCAGGGATCATTTCTCCCTAACTCACTGAAAAATCTTGATCATATCTGCTATGACTTCATCTAAACCTGCTGTTTCCCTGCCTTCATTTTTCTTAGTGCTGTGCTTACTTCTTCTAGAGTGGCTTCTTCTTCCTCTTTCAACATAGGCTGTGCATGGGGCAGTACAGCTCCTATGGGTTTTTCATCATTAAGTGGCTATTTGAAATATTTCTTCTATCTCCCTTGATGCCCTGTGGATTACTGAGCAGATCATTGCTGGCATCCCTTATAAATGGTGTCTGATGGCTGCCTTTTTTATCTTTCTGTCTCTACCTTACAACCTGATTGGGTTTCTTTGTCCCTGGTTGAGTGTTTCTGATGCCTTGCTCTTTGCTATTGCAACTACTCTTTAGCTTGCTGGTTAGCCAACCAGTACTCTTTCTCAGCCTGGTGGGTCTTTTCTATTTCTCACTTCCCCTGAACTCTCTTTTTGTAACTTTTGATAGCTTCCTATGCTTCTACATTCCACCACCAGTTTTTCTTATGTACCTTATTTTCATACCTGGCAAGGCCACATATCTGTTCCATAGTCATCACACATGCTGTTTTGAGATGGTGCCATTTTTCTTCAACTACACGTATTTCCACTTTCTGAGCTGCTAGAGCCTTGAGTATTTCCTTGAATACTTGTGACTTCATTTAAGTCAACTTCCAGGTATTCAGCCTAGAATCTGTTGACGTTAGAGCCAGTGGTTTATGCTGTGGGCCAACTATTTCACTGGGGATGACATTGCAATCACTGATTCTATCTCAACGCCCTTTCCTTGCTAGAATGGAGTCTACCTGACTTGCATGTTGATCACTCTTGCATGTGACCTTGTGACTGTCACTCTTGCAGAACCATCTAAACAGTTGCCAGAAAGAAGTCTAGAACAGCCTCTCTTTCTTTTTTCCCTTTTGCCCCACCCATGTGGACCCAGGCAGTCTTCATATTCTGTTTTGTCAGTTTCAATATGAGCATTCAGGTCCCCCATTATCAACACCCACTCATATCACCCTACCTTATATAGTAGGTCCTGCAATTACTACCTGAATGTACTCCTTTCCTCACCTTTACAACTCTACTGTGTGGCATAAGCTGAGATTATAAATACTTTGCTATTTTTACAATGAAGTTTGGTTGCCATGAATGTGTTTCTGATGATATCGTTCACTGTTTTTATAAGACTCTCTCTCACTACAATTTCTATATAATTTGTAATCTGCACCCCCCTGAGTAGCAGTGTCTGGATCCAAAGCCATCTGGCTTTGCAGCACTGTCCTTCCACCTTTTCTCTAGGATGCACAGGATATACAGTCAAGTTGCATCCTGTCGGGGAACCTACATTCAGTGTGGAAATCCTTAGTTCATTGTGGCAGTTTAATTATTTTTGCATCCAGCTGTCACTCAACAGAACTATCACAGGTAACCCAGGCTGGGCAACTGGACACTGTCTGACCAGTAGCTTATTGACCCCTTACTAGCCTTAGTGGATTGGATGGAAATCTGAAATCTCAGAATGCACTTACTCGAGGCACTCCTTAAAATGGAGAACATCGATATCTGTGCAGTGACTGAGACCTGGTTCAAGGATCCAGAGAGCACCCCTGCACTACCAGGCTGTAACTCATACCACACTTTTCGGCCATGTAACCTGGACCGAAACACCAAAGGCAGAGGTGTGCCCATATTCATTAAGGATATCCACACCTCCAGGCTAGTTGCTCAGCACAAAGCATCCGAGGTTATCCAAGTGCAACTAACTCTGGGCAAAACTGCAATCCAAATTGTAGCTTGCTACAGATCCCCCACCATGCCCCAGGATTTCCACTCCTCTTTTCTTGAAGTACTGGAAAATATTAGGGTTCAACCAAACACCCTAATAATGGGTGACTTCAACTACCACACCATTAACTGGGAAAACTACTCGTGTACCAACTCCTTATCTCAACGCTTTCTGGAATTCATAAACGCCAATAACCTGGATCAACTTATCCACACCCCCACCAGGGGCAACAATATCCCAGACCTGGTCATTACAAACATGAGTGACCGGTGTTCCACACCTGGAGTCAACTCCTCGTTGGTCCGATTGACCATAAGCTAATCACCCTTGATATCCACATCCCACCCCCACCCCCATTAAGGAATCCATGGTAAACAATTTCTCCAAAGCCAACTTCATGCTTCTTAAGACAGAAGTGGTGAACTTCATGACACCCACGCACATGGACAATACAGTTACAACTGCTGAATCCTACACAAATGCACTCTATAAGCACTTGCACGAGTGTATGGATTGTGCTATCCCAAACAGAACCAAGATGCTATCCTCCAAAAAAGGAAGCCAATCTGGTGGTCCCCTGCCATAAACAAACTGTACAACAGAAGGAAGAAACTGTTGCAAAAGAGAGTAAAATCACATGAGTGGAGGAGCTCCCTGGTCAGCCTCAGTAAGAAGCTGAGATCCCTTATAAGATCCTCCAAAGCTAGCTATGAAAACAAAATCACCACTAATTCCAAGGGCAACCACAAAGCATTCTATAGCTATGTCAAGAATCTCGATGGCAACACCCAGATCTGCTCTGAGTTGCAGCACAAAGGCACGAAAATTACAGAACCAACTGATATTGCCAACATCCTGACAGATAGGTTCAGTTCTAACTTTACCCCCCCTCTCACCCCCTAAAGGGCCCATATCTATACAGGAAGAATGCAGAGTCCCTGTAATCACAACTACGTAGGTAAAAGCTGCACTCTGTAAAGCCAAAAACACAGCATCCATGGGACCGGACAACATCCCAGGCTGCGTTTTACACAAACTTTAGAACGAACTGGCTCCCCACTTAAGCACCATGTTCAATAATAGCCTCACATCAGGCTTTGTGCCCACTGAATGGTGCACAGCAACAGTTATCCCACTCCACAAAGGGGGAGCCACCACTGATCCCGGGAACTATTGACCTATTAGCCTGACGAGCCTCGTCTGCAAGGCCATGGAACGTATCATCATGGAACTCATAAACAAAGACATTGGTAACCTCCAAACTCTGGATCCCACACAGTTCGGGATTGTGAAAGGCAGATCATGCCTCCTGAACCCAATCGACTTCTTTGAGGCAGTCACCAAAGCCGTAGATGAGGGTAAGGTGGTTCACACAGCCTATCTTGACCTTGCCAAGGCTTTCGACACCATCCCCCATTCTGGAATTATAGCTAAACTCACTAAACTAGGTATAAATCCCTACGTCACAAGATGGGTTGCCAACTGGCTCACTGACAAAACCCACACTGTAAAAGTTGCAGATTCCAAATCTGACCTCAAAGCAGTGACAAGTGGAGTACCACAGGGTTCCGTCCTGGGACCTCTCCTGTTTGATATCTACTTCTCTGAAGTACAGTCTAACACATAAGGCCTCTGGCTAATGAAGTTTGCAGATGACTGCAAACTAGGAGCTATAGTCAAGTCCCCAAATTAAATGGACATCCTACAGAAGGGCCTCACTGAGACAGATGTCTGGTGTCAGAGCCATGGCCTCAAGCTCAATGCCAAAAAGTGCAGTGTCATCCCCTTTGGTTAAAAACTCTGTACCCATGAACTACCACATAGGCAGAAATCTACTTAACACCGAATGTGTGATAAGAGACCTTGGGACCCAGGTGGACAGTAGTATCTCCTTTGATAGTCACATCGCCACAGTAGTCAGGAAGTCCTTCTACATAGCACACCTCATCATAAAAGGGTTCTCATCCAGGAAAAAAGAGGTCATTGTTCCCCTCTACTCGACACTCATTAGACCCATTATAGAGTACAATGCCCCTTTTGGAATGTACCTCACAAGACATCTGCAGCAGCTGGAAAGGCCACAGAAGTACCTCACAAAGAGAATTACTGGCTTCAAACAAATGCCCTACACTGACCGCCTCAAAAAACTCCAGCTTTACTCCATAGCATATCATCTACTCTGAGGTGATCTCTGCCTAACATATAAAGCTATGTCAAACCCAGAGCTGTTGGACATGCTACACCTAAAGAAATCCCAATCCCTCCGAGCTACACGCTCTGGGGACCTAAACCTTGTCACCACAATAAACAGGACATGCTGGAGGGATAGATTCCTGTCCCAGAGACTTCCCATACTCTGGAACAGGCTACCCATCTATGTCAAGCAAAGTTCTTCATTAGCACTCTTCAAGAAAAATCTTGATGAGTGGATGGGAAATAGGAAATACACCCCGGGGATCACTTCTGTGTCTCTGCTCGACAGTGGCACAGGAAAATAACTTTCTTGGGTGGCGGAAGCCAGGGAACCTTGTTGTCTAGGCTTACATAGGCCCTTGGGCCAATAGCCTAGTACCTACCTATGAACCTATGGTTAGATTTAATGGCTAACTTGCTACAGCTTGTGGACCTTCAACTCCTTTTCCTTACATTGACATGCATGGGACTCACTGGGCAGGTTTACAATAGTGCTTTCATCTAGCACTAGTAGCTCTTAGCCCATTCGCAAAGTCATGCAGATCAGATTATCATTAATGAAAGTGCAAGGTGAATGATGACTGGACAGATATCTTATTACTAACTTATATTAAGCAGTTATTGTCACAGGGTACTAGGCAGTATGCAAAAAATGTGTACATTTTCTTTTTATGGAAGCTTGATCATCTTCCCAAAGACTGCTCTTCCTGAACTCTACTGGTCAGACCCATTTGTTCTTCCTACAGGGTGAGAGCTAGGCCCATTCATTCACATGTCAGAGTGAGATCCATGTGACCTATTCATTCCTTGAGCAGAGTGAGGGCCTTACCAGACCATTTGTTTTCTTCAGCATTTATGCATCCCTCCTGATTTTGTCTGCTCCTCCCCATAATGATTGTGACACGGCAATCACTTCCATCTGGGAGGGTACATGTATGGCTAGCACATAGGTTCATAGATACTTACTAGGCTATTGATTTGTGTGGCTCTTAAGAAGCCAAGTCTTACATTCTCATGGTAGTTGCTAGCCCTTATGTTTTGCTTACAAATAACCCAGAGACAGACCAAACAGGGATATATTTAGACATTTACATGTTCTGCTATACTCAGTTGAACTGGCAGTATGGCAAAACTATAGTTATAGTCAGCTAATGCCACACCCCTGTTAAGGAGTGCCACAGGGTTGAATAGAGTTTTTCCTCACTGGGATGGGTAAGGTAACACATGTCACTCACACACCTTAGTCTGGATCTTTCAACTTCACCTGCCATTATTCAAAGAAAATTTTTTGGATGCATATTTGTCTGGGCTGACAGTGATGTCATGTATTTTCATGTTTTCAGTGGTTCCACTGACAGAGGGTCCAGTGCAGCAGGACAACACATGACTGATGCCAGCAGGACACCTGTGGCTGCTGCTGATGGCAACATGCAAGTGGCATAGATTGATGACCACTGTCTGGAGTGTTATCGCGGGAGGGTGTCACCCACCTCGACCATTACAGAAACCCTTAGCATTGTATAGCTGAATACATGGCCTCTTGAGAACATGAAAGACATCCTTTATTCAAGACTTCCACGCAGGCTTCATTTGTGGTCCCCCCTAACAAAATTTGATATGTGCACTGTCTCTGAGGTGGACATACCCACCATAGCAGAGATGTTCAGGGATGTGCAGCACCTCCTTGATGCCAGGTCTTTCCTTTGCTGTGAATACAATATTCAGAATTAACTAGTGGATGAGAAGCTGTTATGCATTACTTTGAGGAGATTTTGATTGTGCTCCGTGTCTTGTGGGAAGATGTCCACCAATTGGGCAGTGACAGGGTATACAGAAACAGGGAGCAAACATTGCTGCTGAAGTCACTGGTGGTCAGTGTTGTCTCCATAGGTGCATTCATGAGACATGTTGCAGATGACATTTTTTTTGTCACTTTCAGCACAGATATAAGATGCTCTTCTTGGAACGTGGTTAGGCACAAGTCAACAAACATCAAACTGCACAGACATTTTGGAAAAATAATCTACCACACCTGGTTGTGGGCATCATTTGTGTCAGAGCTGGCATCACTCCTCAGGTTCTACATATGGGATAACTTGTTAAGGTACATGAGAATTGCCTTATAGTTGTACCCTTTCCATAATATGGACCGGATCCATCACTGACACTGGAAGCCAGCATAGAGGACACCAACAACAGTCACACTGTGGCAGCCCGACTTCATGATTAGAGAATGTTGACTTCTGAATCCTCACATCATCCCACAGTATATTGCTATCATGTTCACCTTCTGGGACCATACCCCATGTTATAATGTTACAGTCACTTGTTACTGTAAGCTTCAACCTGTGCAAGTAATGATAACTGTACCTTGCCCACCACCCAACCTGTCTAGCTAAGGTGATGTCTGATTGTTAGTGTGACCAGCCCATGTATTGTCCTGCATAACCTGCATGTGATACTGCTGCCATCATTTTATTGTATGTTGTTTGTGTCATAGTTCATGGTAACGGACCAGGCCCACATGCTTGTCAGTACTGAAATGTATTGCTCCTGCATCTGCTTTGGCTACGATTTTGCGGCTGCATGTTCCTCACTTGATTCTCACATTGCTCTTCTGTTACAACTGGTGTAACTTGTATGGTGGTTCTGCCATGTATCTTTACCTAATACTTGATTGTTTCTGCAGCACCATGTTGTGGATTATGCCACAGATAGCAAATATCTTGTTGCATATTTCCAGAATATATTGCATTGCTTCTCCTAAGGTGCTTAAACTTCAGAACCATCATTTTAATAGTTTGAACACCTGCTCCACTATGTTATGTGCTTCTGTATGGGCTGTATTATAAGCCATTTCCTGCATGGTATGAGTATTGCATATCAATATCATCAGCCAGGGCTCTACGACATATCCCTAGCATCACCTGCAACATGCATCAAACAACAAGCCACACATTATATGTGGTATGGTCCTATGTGTGTTTAGGCTTGTATAGCTGGCATGTCTGTCTACTTAACACGTAGGTGACCATGTGAGAAGTCCCTTTACTGGAACCACTAGTATAGGTCAGATGTGTCATAGAATTGAAATGTGCACTGCTGGCTGGTATACAGATTGTGACTAGAGAAACTCTCCCAGATTATTTCTAAGGGTCTTTTGGTATTCCAATGACATTGTCTATATTTGGCATCAGAAATGGACAAGACATTAGTAAAAACATTCAACTAAAAAAAAATTATTCTGAATTATGCTGTGTTTTTTTTTTTGTTTGGAAAACACAAAAAGCAGATATGATAGGAGAATAACATGCCCAGCTTATTTGAGAAAAGCAAAAGTTTGTATTTGTATCGTTTCATCCATGACTGCATTCTGAGCTTGGCCTGCAATTGGTCATGCTTGATTAGAGCTCGACCCCAGTAAACAAACGTAAATAAAATAAAAATCTAA
The DNA here is from genome assembly GCF_019279795.1 of Protopterus annectens. Classification (NCBI taxonomy): domain Eukaryota; kingdom Metazoa; phylum Chordata; order Ceratodontiformes; family Protopteridae; genus Protopterus; species Protopterus annectens. The sequence continues at coordinate 670,163,323 of NC_056741.1, read as the reverse complement.
GATCGTTGGAGTGGCTAGCTGCCTATGATATGCTTCACATTAATAGATGAAAGTGCTCATCTTTCATCTTAGTGAAGTATTACAGCTTCCTGCTAGTTCATCAGAACTGTCTTTATTTTTAGTATATTTCAGGTTAAAAGTGGCATTGGCCACTTATATGGGTAAGGTTTTATTGCTAACACTTGCAAGTCATTTCAGGAAACCAGTTTCTGGTTTCAGGTTTTGTAAAGAAAGCTAAGCTGCACAGTTTTAAAGCAACCAGCACAGAGTAAACAAGAATTCAGTTTAGAACAATCAGTTGTATTACATAACATCCGATTGTCATAATTATTCACTGCCGAAATAATATAAAAGTAAAAGACAATGCCCCATACTTTTCTGGCAGCAAGACTTAAAGGCATGCATATTTACTTATTTTATATAAATTAATTCTACAAAAATTCGAAAGCATCAGATGGTGCAGTTGCGGTCTTATGAGTATGTATAACTTCACATTTCACTCAGGAGGAGCATTCAGTAATTCATGAGATGTGGTTCCTCCCACTGTCTTCAGGCACTCACATCTTAGCTTCTCTTTTCTACTACTAGAATGCTGTGAGCCGAGACATTTCTCCAACTGTTGCACTTGACAGCTTACTAGTTACAGCTATAATCTTCATTCAAGGTAAATCCTACTGTATTTAATAGCTGCTTTCAATGGTTATTTGTATAGTCAGATTAACAGTGTTCAGAAATTCATCAGCAAAATGTAAGCATTTGAGAATTTTTGTTCTTCCTTTTTCTTTCTTCACCAAACTAGGGATATCATATTAATTTGCAAAATGTCAATACCAAGGCCAGGGCCAATGTATCATTTATAGATCTTGTTTTATCCTGTCACCACATGTATTAATTATTTTCATTTTATCAACCCTGGCATTTTCCCATTCAGCTGAATAATCTAAGTATCTTCTTTTCTTTTTCCTCGTTTGGTTTCAGTTCAACTGCTTAAGCAAATAAAAAAAAAACATGAGTAAAATGCACAATTCTTTTTAGTAGCAAGAGATTAGCTCTGCTCAGTTTTTGAGAAATAAGATTAGATGACCCCACGGCTGATTTCATATCTGTTATGTGACTGCTTAATCTGGAACAATGTTCTGTGTGTCTTTTCTGCTTCATACCTGGGAAGAGGTGTAAAAAAATAGAGTAATTTTATTCTTTTGTTTTTTGATAGTAATTAAGTATATTACTTTAGACTTGGGCAACTTAAGTTTAGAGCAAATATGGCTGTAATTAAATCACTCAGATTATATTAGGGAAAATTAAATATATTTAGATTCTTTATTCGTGTTTTTGTTTCATTCTACTAACCTAAATAAAATGTGTACTATGTGTTATAAAATGGGGAGACCAGTACATGCATTAATTAAAATTCTAAATAAGTAAAGTTAGAATGTAAGCTATCACTATCAAATGTTTTGTTGCAATATAGTGGAGATCCCATTTAACCTTTTCATCCCCGCCAAACTAGTTTTCTTCACCTACCCTCTTAATTCCCATTACTAATTCTACCTAACCCCCTAATCCCCAAATGAAGATATCCCGGTCAAATTGATTTGTTACAAAACCTCATTTGTCATCAATTGTGACTACTAAGAGTTTGGTGTTAGGGACCTGTTCAGACAGGGTTTTATTTAATGAAGTGATTTTGACATGTGTGAAAGTGGGTAAAAGTCTGGATTGTATACTATTTTATGATTGGTGTTAATGTGGTGGGTGGATATTAGTTTAGGATAAGTGTAGAGGATGTAGGGGTGGGTAGAAATTTGGGTCAGGTTAGGGGAGCAGTGTGGACCCAAGATTGAGCCCAAGCATAGTGAATGGAGTAGGCTCAATTAATCAGGTACTTCAGTGGAATGCAGTTACGTCCCACACAGCTAGCTTTAAACCAAAAACAATCAATGAAGTTGAATGTTTATGGATACAAAGGTAAAGTGTTTGAACTTTAACTACTTGAAGTGAGTCACAGCATTTAATTTTACTGTTACTGGCTTTATTTGCTTTTTCCAGGGAAATTTTACACTGCTAGAGAAAAATATGCTAGAGAGTTAATTTAGCTTCACCTTAAGCTGTATGTGGGTGGGGGTGTGGGTGTACTTCCAGCAGATTCAGTATTAAGGTGCAGTATAGATAAGATCACAATGATGCAAAAGTGCGGGAAAACAAGATATTTCAGCAGTTTAATTTTATTCTTGGAAACTGCCACATATAGTTTTTAATTGAAGGTATTTCTCCTTTTGTGTTTTTGCAAATGGAGCAAAATTCAGCTGCGGAAGTTCCTTTGATAGTGAGATTGTCTAACTTTTTAGCAGGAATATCAGACATACTATGTGCTCAGTACAATAGGTTTTAACTGAAGACACTTCCTTTTGTGCTTTTGCAACAGGAGTGAAATTCGGCTGTAGAAGTTCCCTTTGTACTGAGACTGTCTTAACTTCTGTAGCTGAAGTCATTAGAGATACGATCTGCTCAGTACATATAGAAAGCCAACACATTCTGGCTAGGCTTATAAATGCCTTCGGGCAGATAGCCTAGTACCTACCTATGAACCTATGAACCTATTGTAGATTAATTCTTTTTTTTAATTAGTGAAATCATTTAGCCTGGAATATTGCAGTGTTATTTTTATAAGTACCAAAAAAAAAAAAAAAATACCATATATTCTTCATTTAAAATATAAAAATATAAATTTCATAAGTGCTGACAAACTGAAAATGCAAGGTCAAAATAAACTCTAATCACATTATCTATATACACTTTTCAAAAGCTACACTCTCCCCGCTTGTATCTTTTGCATATACTGATATTTTTTATTTCTTTTTATTTTTACATCATTGATGTCTCCTGATGCTCTATGGTATCCTATGTATTCCACTAATATTTAACTCTCTGGATCATTTCTCCCTGGGCCTCCAATGAAAATGGGTGTTTTATTACCCATACAAACTTTGCCAGTAAGCGAATGCCAATAAACAAATAAATAATAAATAATATTATTGCTTTTCACTGGTTTTACATTGGATTATTACTGACAAATTGTGACTGTCCATTGTGAAAAAGTAGTGCTTATTTTTCATTTTCTAATAAAGTGAATTTATATAGCAAATACAAAATCTTAGTTGGAGTTAAATCAATTACCTAGCATGAAAATTGCAGCTGATGCACTAGATAATATAAATAAATCTGTATATTTCAAGCCTGTAGCATTTTTATAAGGATTTCTTTTGTTGTATCAAATGCAGACTTACAATACTTGTGTTCCCAATATATGTCACTTATTCTTAACACATTCTACTCATTTTTTATCTACTTATATCTGTTCTACTCATGCTTACAGCATGCCAGATGGGACCCCATATTACTCTTTGTCATCAAATCATGAGCCACCAGCCTCTTATTGCATTTCTCTGCTTCGCACTAGGGGAAGGTAGTGAGAGACTATGATATAGGACTTTCTCATGTTAACACCGTCTGCTTTCTATCTCTCTGTTGTTTTCTCCTTCCGTCCACATGAGTCACCACTTCCCTACTGCTCCTCTCATTTGTCCGAATGCCTGTTCCTGCCTACTTCCTCCCAGTTTTAATATTAGGTGTTTTTTCCTGCAATAAATCATTTACTCTGCCTCCTTTTCAGCATTTGCTTCTGATGTGTATTCCTGTTTCTCTATCATGTGTTCCTTATTCTTATCATTTCTTTTCTGGCTGCTTCTCCATTCTTCTTCTTCCTTCACCTTATTACCTGCTGCCTCAACCTGTGTGTACTCTTGTTCCATAGCAACTTGTCCTCTGTCTGTCTTTTGACTACTTTTACTTACCCACCCTCTTTCCTGGCTTCCCATTGTTCCCTCCTCTTCAGTCCTACTCAGCCATTTCTCACCAATGACTTAACTCGCTGTCATCTCTATCCACATAGTCTTTCCTGAAGCTGTTCTATTTTCCTTCAGACCTATCCCTAAGGCGTACTGCTGCCCCACACCCTGTGATGCTCACTCATCTCTCCTGCATTCCCTTTCATCAGGTCACACTGCCCCCTTAATCCTGTCACATCCCTGAATGTCTCCTTTTTCTTCTCTTAGTCATTTACTAGTGCCTAGCTAGGTATGTCTAAAATGTTTTCACTGACCTGTTAAGCCAAGTTAAGACAGCAGTGGTGACTATCTCTAGGTTTGCTAGTAGCACATACGTTCACTCCTTTAACTACACACAATTGATAGATGTACTCTGCACCCACAAACAAATCAGATACAAAACCGTGCTGGTAACATACAAGATAGTCCTCAAGCTGTAACCCTATGATAACTGTTCTAAATTAAATTCTGTGTTGCACCCCAAAATCAGAGGTAAAGTTTTGTTGATTGTTGGTAACACAGGAAACTGCTCTTTTAACTGCAACCCTTTGATATCTGATGAAACTTATATTTAGTAATGTGCTTCAATGTGGAGTGTCCCAGCCTAATGTTATAGAGGAATAACATCCTGACTATGACCAAAATGACCAGAGGTCTATTAGCAGCTTCAATGTGGAGTGTCCCAGCCTAATGTTATAGAGGAATAACATCCTGACTATGACCAAAATGACCAGAGGTCTATTAGCAGCTCAGTGCTGAGATGATCAAGCTGGGAGGAGTGGGAGTGAATGACTGATACCAGCTTATCCATCCTGAGGTGGGGGAGGCAGCTGGATCCCCTGTAATGCTGGCCACTACAGGGGTATAAAGGAAGGTCAGTGGCAGGTATTGATGTTGGTGTACCTCCACATTGCATGTAAACCAAAAGGTGTGCATTTACAAGTGGAAACATGTGGGGGTCCTCCTAGGTTGTAATATGTGTAAAGCCATTGACCACCATGAGAATATTAAGCTGGGATGTTCACATAACTTCAAAACCTGATGCCTTGCAAAGATGGCGTGCACAGTCAAACCATTGTCATGCAAACTACTATGACCAGCAAAATATGATACTCGACATTGGTATAGCCCAACCTAGTGGTTGGAGTATTAAAATACCATGATAAATTAGAACAGACAGTTCAAAATTGAGTGTAGAAGCCATAATATTAAGATGCCCTACAAAATTATTAAGTCTCTAAAGATTTTCTAATAAAGAAAATGAGTAAGATCACCATCACCCCCAATCATCCATTGGTTAGGGAACAATATAAATACTAGTGATTATTCTATATTTTAAAGAAACTTTTTTTCCATTGAAAAAGGCTGGGTAGCCAAAACCGGTCTGGAAATATAAGAATATACAATAAAATCATCATTTGGATTCTATTTTGGTGTTGAGTATTGTATTTTGCTGGTCGTAGTAGTTTGCATGACAATGTTCAAATAACTGGCAGTGTAGTCCACTCCCTAACACCTAACACCTCTGGGGGTGGATGACGAAACTGGTAATGGCTCTTGCCCTGGTCGGGAATTAATGGGCCACAGAAATTTTGCCAGAATGGAGAATGGATGGGTTTGGCTCTCATTCCCAAAGGAAGACTACATGGGTCAATTGGGTGAGGTAGGGAGAGCTATTGGATGCCAGTCATATGTGCACTAACAAAAACAAAATGGTGGGTACCAGTCATATGTGCACTAACAAAAACTAACACAAAACAAAATGGAGATATGGAAATGTGGAGTTTTGTTTGTAACACTTTGTGTAGCCTATTCTATGTCAGTGGAATTTGTTTCACAAAACTGCTTGGACTGATCACCAAAAAACAGTTCAATCTATCAGCTGCAAGAGACAATATTGCAATTATGAAAAGTTAATTATGATTTAAATTTTAAAACAATAGTTAAAAAAATGCTATCCCTTATTTTAAAATCTTGCTCCATGCAAACAATAGATGTGGGCCTGTACTCCTCTCAGCATTGGCACTGGCATTAACCCCCTTACATACATATAATATGCGTGCGCGCGCGTGTGTATGTGTGTGTGTGTGTGTGTGTGTGTGTGTGTGTGTGTGTGTGTGTGTGTGTGCGCGCGTATATTTAAATTAAATGAAACAGCTCAGTGCTGATGTTGCTAATATTGACAACAAAAGGTCAACCTTACCAGTGTCAACATGTCACTACATATGCACCTAAAAGTAAACTCGGAATATGCAATTTAAGATAAAAATAAATAGTTACATTTTGCAAGGGGAAAGCCACCTTCAACTTCCATGTGAGGGACAGTGCCCCAGCACCCCCTGCTAATTATATATACTAACTCCAAGATTGCACAATACCACGGAAAGGGCGTATCTCCCAACCCCAGTAATGTAGCAGTCTTTCACATCTGTCAGCTATTATGAATAGTCAACCAAACTTCATCAAGTAAACAGATGTCATCTCTAACAATAGTTGACTAAATTTATGGCCCCATATCTAAATATAAATACATATATAACTCTAGGGTTGCTATACCTCAGAGAAGAGGGAATACTCCTTGATATAGTAACCTCAGAGTTAGTATACATATTCCTTTGATTCGCTGTAATATTATTGTAGTTCCAAGGATCACAATGAAATTTCTCAGAATTACAACAGGGACCCTGATAATGAGCCTAGGTTAGATAGACATATAAGAACTCACTTAAATCAGAAACTTACACATTTTCACAAAGCCATGGCCATTTTTACTCTTACTACTTGACGTGCTCTATTGTATTAAGGTATCTCCTTTATTCCTTTCCCTTTTCTCTGCATATATCTGTTAACCTGCACTTATATGTTCCTCCGAGATTAGATCAAGGTTATAACAGGATTTCTAGAAGTTTTTGCAGGTTATCATCATATAACTCACCACTCTTCCTCACCTTACAATTTACATTTATTTAAATTCAATCAACACCTGTGCCTAATTCAATTAGAATTTATCCATAAATGACTAAATCACTCCAACTTCCCCTTATGTGCTTGTATCCTGGAATCGTACAAAGCATACTGTGAAATTAGATGGTTTATTGTCTTCCCATTAGCAGACCGGAGTTTCGCTGTGGCGACCCCTAACCGGGAAAAGCCAAGACACAAACAGACACAAACATTGTCTTCCCATATCTGTACCTAAATCCAGAAATTCTTTCTTTTATTTGTAACAAGCTCTAAAATGGTTTATTGTAAACGCCAGTAAAACACCTTGATGCTCGTTTTCGTTACTCCAGTAACTTCATCAGACAATGAATCAACAAATTCATCTCCTTAAATACAAACATCTATTACCTAATTAATACATTAATTAAAACTTAAAGAAAACCTGCTGAATTTTCTTTACCAATTAAAAACTTGCATAAAAACAATTTATATTATATAATTAATATGTAAATTTCTAGATACATAATTCAAGGGAATTTTTGTTATTTGTTTTTAGAAAAACTAAAGTATTCTTGATAGCCCCACCAACTAAATAGAAATAGCTTTCAATTTTAATATTGGTTTGATGGATATATAATCATTAAGTCCAGGTTCCTTATTTGCCTCCAGGTAGATTTGCCAGTGTGTTTCCCTCTGTTCTAAAATAGTTTGCCATGGTCCTCCCCTGGGATCCAACTGAACACTATCCAGAACAAAAAACAAAAATTTGGCTTTGGGACATGTGTATGTGTGTTTGAACAAGGCGTTAGTAGTCCTCCAATGGCAGAGGGCGCTCTAACACAGCGACGGATTTCCACCAAACTCCGCTCATTCTACAGGAAGGGAGTGTGAGTCAACAGCGTTCAGAAGGAACAGCAGGACCAGACATCATGTTACCCTCTACCTTCAAGGAATGGTATCAGGATATCCCTACGTTCCAACAACCAGGGCAGGCGAACACCAGGACTGACGACAGATCATGTTTTCGGGAATCTATGGCCGCACTAGAGACATCATTGTACAGGTACCATAGTTTGAATTTGGACAACATGTACCTCAATGAGTGTCTGAATAATAACATTGTGCCCAAGGGCTTACGTGTGTGCAAATATCCCAGCAACGTCGTCGCTGGTAGTGACTTTCATTCTGACTTGATTTCCGCCTTTGACAAGTGCGGGTTAGACATTATACGAGCCATTATTAAAAGAAATGAATTTGAAATTGCTAATTTAGATCAAGATATTAACAAGTACAATAATGCTGTTACTACGGACTTGTTGTTTCAGGTTGAATCAGAAAACAAAAAGTACTACCAAATTAGGAAGGATGTCGATAATTAATGTACAATCATATTACCGAGAAAATACAAAAAGTTACAACGGGATTTAAGGGAATATGAGGCAGGATGCCCTTACCCTATACCACATTCTAGCATTGATAGAAGAAATCACATTACACGACCAGTGTCACATATAGGGGATATATCTTACAACAATGAGCATGAGATAGGTCAGGAGCAGGGACCAGAACCACTCCCCAGGAGATCAGAAAGAATCAGGAACCAACGTAAAACACAGTACCAACAGTCTTTTTCCCCCCAGGGTTATCCACAGAGAGAGAAGACGAGGAACAACAGGTATCCACATCCCGGACAGGTTCAGTTTTGGGAATAAGCCATGCTGAACTCAGTCCAGATGACAATAACTATGAGGGCCCACTTTGTCAACAAGGGGGATATACTATATACAATTACAGTTCACTTAACATCAATGATACTTATTTTACACTTTTTACTAAAGGTTTCAAATACGTACCTAATAGGAGCAGTGCTATAACTCAGGTCATTATAGACACCAAGCTCTTCATAAGGAAACTGAACCTAATACACCTGTTAGGTCCAGGGGAGGTTCACCCAAGTGCTGAATTACACAGAAGTAGTTTATACAACCCACCCTTACACCCCCAACTAAAAAACCTAGAGTATAGGATAGAACAACAGATCAGGAGCCATTGCAAAAGGGGTGGGTACACTTCCTCCAACTTGAACACCTCTGAACAACAATTATTATATGCGTTACAACAAAATACCAACATTAGAGTAATGGAACCCGACAAAGGGGGAGGAACAGTTATTATGGACCAGCTCTTATATGAAGGTAAAATGAATACCATCTTAAAAAATGAAGCTAGGTACAGTCCTGTTTCCCTCAATGAAATCCATATAGCTTACCAGAGAATGGATTTGGCCATCAAAGATCTATTGGACCAGGAAGCTATCGACTATGGTACTTACGTTTTTCTGGACAACCCTCAACCCAGGGTGCCTTCTATATTCGGTGTACCCAAAGTACACAAGAATATACAAGATCCACCTATGAGGCTGATAGTGGCAGCACAAGGATCTAAAATTTCCCCACTTTCCAAATATTTGGATTTCAAATTGAAAAGGCTATGGCCGAGATCTTCCCATATGTTGAAAGACGCCTGATCTTTGGAGTCCTAATCTTAAGTTCCTGACCATTGATATAGTGGACCTTTTTTCTGTTATTCCACATGATACTGGATTACTGTGGTTAGAGGAAGCACTTGTATCCAACTCTTCATCTAACAACAATGACAATTTTGTTATTTTGCAGCTTATGGAATTGGTGCTGCATAATAATTTTATTTATTTTTCAGGGGAGTTTTACAAACAGATATCCGGGGTAGCGATGGGAGCTAACTGCGCCCCGACATATGCGGACATAATTTTGTCCATTTGGGAAAATAAATATGTTCTCAATAGCCCCTTCAGTAAACACTGGGTGGCCTATTACAGGTTCCTAGATGATATTTGCATTTTCTGGATAGGATCTGATAGTCTACTTACAGATTTTATGGAATATCTAACTGGCACTACCAATTTCCTCACTTTCACCTACCAAGTCACCACGGAAAGGGTGGAATACTTGGATGTCAAGCTCAGTATCAACAGTGAACATCAATTTGAATCTTCAGTATATAGGAAGCCGACGTTTTCTAATAGTTATATACACTATGACAGCGCACATCCAGTATATCAAAAGAAAGGGATTGTCAAAGGCCAGTTTGTCAGAATCTCCAGAATGACATCCAATGAAGAGGAGTTTCTGAAGGAGTGTGAGAACCTCAGTCTTTTATTCCAGGACAGAGGGTATCCTAGAGACATGATATATAATATTTATGAACAGGTCAGAAAAGAAAGAACAGGTAGGTTCAGACCAATTCTGGGACTGACACATGGGAGGAAGTACAGACTCCACAGATATTACAGGCAGAATACAATCAAGCTTTTATTACACAATACAGTGCCAATTCCAGTAAAATAAGAGATATAATCAGAAGAGAATGGGAAACCTTCACAGAGATCACTGACTTGGGAAATTTGCATGGCAGGGACATGAAGGCAATTTTCCGTAAAGGCAGCAGCATCAAGAATATACTAGAAAAGACGCCCTTTCAATCCTATTCCCATAGACCTAGAAAGGGCACTTACAAATGTGGATCCTGCCCAATGCTCACATATTGCACATATAGAGGAAGTATTTTTGACAGCTAAAAACATGACCATCAGAGCCAAAGGATTTTATAACTGCAACAGCCAAAGGGTTGTGTATCTGGCTAAGTGCATTTCATGCCCGGCATACTATGTGGGCAAGACGGAGCGGTCTTTAAAACGCAGACTATATGAACACAACTATGATATACAAAAAGGGAATACTACTAACGCCTTGTTCAAACACACATACACATGTCCCAAAGCCAAATTTTTGTTTTTTGTTCTGGATAGTGTTCAGTTGGATCCCAGGGGAGGACCATGGCAAACTATTTTAGAACAGAGGGAAACACACTGGCAAATCTACCTGGAGGCAAATAAGGAACCTGGACTTAATGATTATATATCCATCAAACCAATATTAAAATTGAAAGCTATTTCTATTTAGTTGGTGGGGCTATCAAGAATACTTTAGTTTTTCTAAAAACAAATAACAAAAATTCCCTTGAATTATGTATCTAGAAATTTACATATTAATTATATAATATAAATTGTTTTTATGCAAGTTTTTAATTGGTAAAGAAAATTCAGCAGGTTTTCTTTAAGTTTTAATTAATGTATTAATTAGGTAATGGATGTTTGTATTTAAGGAGATGAATTTGTTGATTCATTGTCTGATGAAGTTACTGGAGTAACGAAAACGAGCATCAAGGTGTTTTACTGGCGTTTACAATAAACCTGTTTTTTGAAACTTTGAGTTTTGTGGATTCCACTGCATCTTCTTGGACTATTACTGGATATTCATTGGCTTTCCACCTCTCTTCGGTGTTGGTTTGTGTTTTTGGTTTTATTTCCAGCACTTGCTTCTGTTTTTTGGATAAGCTCTAAAATGGACTTCAACTTATGCTGCAGCAGATTTTTTTCCAAGAATGAATTCAAAAACTCATAAAGTGACTACCCACTTATCAGACATGTAACTATAGGGGTTAAAGGAAACGTCTCTTGTTGCAGATGCACATTCTAGATATTATGTCAGTTATCTGATAATACTAAAAAACAATGTTTTATATTATAATTTGTTTATTTTGTGTTCTTTTTAATGTTCACAATATGCATTACTTAACTTCTGTACTGTTCCCTCCTCTTTAATTGTACCTTATTGATTAATATAAAATGTGCAGTTCGACAGACCTAATCTGGTATGAAAGAAAAGCAAAAGAAGTATAATAGCATGGGAACTTTAAAAAACAAAATCAACATAAAGATGCTAAACATGCATATGGTAACCATTTGAAATATTGCTACCTACTAGACAGAGTCCTAAAACACAGAGACTGAATGACCAAAACATCAGACTTGTATATACCAAGTCTGACATGGCCAGTGGGAGTGGGAGCCTTGAGCAGCCTACCTATCCTTGGGGGAAGTGACCTCAGCACAAGAAGCTGTTAGTAATTGGTTGTTTGGGACCATTCCTAGCTCTTTTGTAGTTCACTGCTTAAAATCCGCCTCTGGGCGTTTTTTTCTGGTTATACTGCTCAGACAAGCTCCACGTGGGTTTACAGAGTGGTCCTAGCAGCAAGGAACTCGAAAAAGCGACTACCTTCTGGATTTAAGTATCTTTGCTTTTTTTTCACTGAAAATAGCTTCTGCTGCTTACTTTAAACTAGCCTGAACTGTTTTTTTTACTGATTACTGCATTTATTTTAAAAATTGCACTTAAAGTTACATTTAGTCAAATTTAGTCGAAAGTTTGCTTGTTTGTTTGTTTAATTGAACTGTGGAGGCTGCCCACTAAAGTGTGCTAGCCTGTGTAACTAATTTATCACTGTCTCTGCATTTTCTGTGTATTTCTGCAAAAAAAAAAAACAAAAAAATAATCCTTGTTTTCCGCCTTTTCGACTAGTTTAGACCAGTATACAGGCATTGCTGTATTCTGGGCTGTGGTGTAGTTCCTGTGTTGTCTATTACCTTACTTGGATAAAAGGAAGTTTCTTTGCTCACCAGTGGGAGTGGGGAGCCTTGAGCAGCCTACCTATCCTTGGGGGAAGTGACCTCAGCACAAGAAGCTGTTAGTAATTGGTTGTTTGGGACCATTCCTAGCTCTTTTGTAGTTCACTGCTTAAAATCCGCCTTTGCACGGCTTTGCTTGTGGTCGTGCGCATGGTTAAACAAGGTTAAACTTGGTTAAACAAGGTTAAACTTTTTCTGGCTCCAAGTCTGCTCTTCAATTTTTCCCTTAGAACTGTTTTACTTGCAATCTAAACAGCCTATACTCTATCTGAAAAGCTCAGCACTTGCTCCTAAAGCATTTTGTATACAGGTAAAGCACTCTTAAACAAACGAAAAGTACTTCATTCACCTAAATTCTGTTGAGTACCCATTTCCCTATAGGTCCTTTCTGACTCAGTTACACAGCAATCTTTTTCACTATTTCTAGCATGACTAAGGGTCAGTTGCTAGCGTCCTCTCCTGTTCAGCTGGTGAATCTGGGAATCTTGAGGCAATGTTACAGTTGCCTCATGTACACAGACAACCCTCTCCTCCTCCCAACAAATACAAATATATGCGAGAGATGCAACTATATAGCCAAACTGGAGGCTGAGCTCTCTCAATTCAGTACTGGCAAGACCAGTCAGGAGGAGAAGGTAACCACGCACACCACAAACCCAGTCTCACATAGAACTATCAAAACTGCAAACCAAACAAATAAACACACAAAAACATACTTGGAGGCGCTGATTAAAAATCTACCAAAACAACAGAGGCCTCCAAAGCAGACACCCAAGCAACCACCACCTCAAGACATAGCAAATGCAACACATAGTTCACAAAGTCAGTGTGCTAAACAGTCACAGCCCTTAAGGCCAAACAACATGCCAGACACACTTGTAATAGGTGACTCCATAGTCAGGCACACTGACGTCCCGCTCACCAGACTGAACAAGGAGAGGGTCACAGTAAGCTGCCTGTCGGGAGCTAGAATCCGCCACATAACACAAGCACTCAGGTCACTCCACAGCAAGTACAAATATGACTCAGTCATTGTACATGCAGGTGTGAACGACCTGAGACATACCTCCCTGGACTACATGAAAAGAGACATAGAGGAGCTCTCTGATTATGTAGCCCAGGCCGGTATGACCCTGACACTGAGCAGCATCTTACCCTCACCAAGAATTATGCCACAGTACAAAGACAAAATGATCAGTTTTAACAATTGGCTTAATTACTGGTGTCATTCTAAGGGGATCCAGTGTCTGTCTGCTTGGGATGACATGCTTGACAAGCCACGCTGCTTCAAGGGATGGTTTGCACCTGTCACCCCTGGGCTTCCGGATATTGGCCAAGGCTCTTGCCACCCCCATAGTGCCTTTTTAGGCAAGGCTCAAATGACAAACCTACCTCCCTAGAAAACACAAGTGGAAAAACTAAGGGTAATGCTGCTCAATGCCAGAAGTCTAAACCTCAAGATGCACACCCTCAAGCCCTCCTCAGTATGGAGAACATCAATGTCTGTGCAGTGACTGAAACCTGGTTCAAGGCTCCTGAGAGCACCCCAGCACTATCAGGTTTTACCTCATATCCTGCTTTCTGGCCCCAAAACTTGGACAGAACTACAAAAGGAGGGGGAGTATCCATTTTCATCAAAGATACCCACACCTCCAGGTTAGTGGCAATGCACAAAGCATCGGAGACTATCCAGGTGCAACTAACCATAGGCAAAACTGCCTTACAGTTTGTAGCATGCTACAGACCACCCTCTCAAACTCAGGAACCCCACACAGCCTTCCTGAAGACACTGGAGAGTATGAATGTCTCTCCAAATACCATCATTTTGGGAGACTTCAACTACCCAAACATAGACTGGGAACATTACTCAAGCCCCAACACTCTAGCCCAAAGGTTCTTAGAATTCATAAACTCAAATGCAATGGAACAACTAGTCACCATTCCCACAAGAGGAGACAATATACTAGACCTGATCATCACAAACATGGGGGCAAAATGCTCCACACCGGAAGTACATCCCTCTTTGGTAAGATCAGACCATAAATTAATCTCACTGGAAATCCACATCCCGCCCCCACCCCTGCACAAAAGACCACAGTGAAGAACTTCTCAAAAGCAAACTTCACACTTCTTAAGACTGAAGTGGTATCTTTCAAGGCCCTGGGCCAGTGGAAACCACAACCCACACTGCTGATTCCTTTGCAAATGCCTTCTATGGGCACCTTCAAGAATGCATGGATCATGCAATCCCAAATAAAACCAAGACCCATTCCCCCAAAGGCAGGTGACCGGTCTGGTGGACCCCAGCCATAAACAAACTTTACAACAGAAGGAGGAAGCTACTACATGACAGAGCAAAATCCCTAAAAGGAAAGGCATCTCTGATCAGTACTAGCAAAAAACTACGATCACTCATAAAATCATCCAAGGCCAACTTTGAGAGAAAAATCGCAAATGACACAAAAGACAATCACAAGGCCTTCTTTAGCTATGTTAGAAACCTGGGTGGAAACTCCCAGATATGCTCAGAGTTAGTCCAAAATGACACAAAATACACTGAACCCACTGACATTGCCAACATTCTGGCAGACAGGTTCAGTGCAAATTTCTCCTCCCCCTCCCCCCCAAAAGGAGAAATAACTATCCCAGCAGAGTGTAGCCTCCTAACATCTCAGATGCCCAGGTGAGAGCCGCCCTCTCTAAAGCTAAAACACAGGATCAATGGGACCGGACGGTGTCCCGTCTGTGTGCTACATGAACTCCAAGAGGAACTAAACCCACACATAAGGCTGCTGTTTAATCTTAGCCTTACCACAGGATACGTACCCAAAGAGTGGCGTACGGCAACAGTGGTCCCACTTCTCAAAGGCGGTGCTTCTACGGACCCTGGAAATTACCGCCCCATAAGCCTGACGAGCCTGGTCTGCAAAGCTATGGAGAGGATCATTATGGAACTCATAAACAAAGACATTGGGGACCTACAGACATTGGATCCTACCCAATTTGGCTTTGTCAAGGGCAGATCCTGCCTTCTGAACTTGGTCGACTTTTTTGAAACAGTCACTAAGGCCATTGATGAGGGTAAGGCAGTTCACACAGCATACCTTGACCTTGCAAAAGCCTTTGCCACTCGGGCATCATAGACAAACTCACCAGCTTAAATGTAAACCCATATGTCACAAGATGGGTTGCAAACTGGCTCAAGGACAGAACCCACAGGGTCAGAGTTGCTGGAGCTATGTCAGACTCTAAGCCAGTCACAAGCGGTGTCCCACAGGGCTCAGTCCTGGGACCCCTCTTGTTCGGCATTTATTTTTCCGAGGTACAGGTAAACATAGGAGGATTGTGGCTGACAAAGTTCACAGATGACTGCAAACTGGGCGCCATAATTGATACTCCAGCGGACACAAACATCCTTCAGAGAGGCCTCATAGAAACGGATAATTGGTGCCAGAGCCATGGCCTTAAGCTAAACGCCAAAAAATGTATAGTCATACCCTTTGGGAAAAACAAGGTACCGACAAATTACCACATAGGCGGTAATCCATTAAGTACGGAAGAGGTAATCAGGGAACTAGGGACCCAGGTTGACAGTAACCTCTCATTTGACACTCACATTGCCAAAGTGGTTAGGAAGACCTTCTATATTGCCCACCTTATCATGAAGGGTTTCACATCTAGATCAAGAGAGGTCATTGTGCCCCTGTACTCTTCTCTTATCAGGCCAACGATTGAGTACAATGCCCCATTTGGGATGTATCTCACCCGACACCTGCAGCAGTTGGAAAGACCCCAAAAGTTCCTCACCAAGAGGATTAAGGGTCTTAAACATATGTCATATGCTGCCCGACTGAAAAAACTCCAGCTCTGTTCAGTCGCATACCGCCTACTCAGAGGTGATCTGTGCCTGACGTACAAGGCCATGTCCAATCCTGAATTAATGGACATGCTCCACCTCAGAAAATCCAAATCCATCAGAGCCACGAGAACAAGTGACTTAAACCTCAACACAGAAATAAACAGAACATGCTGGAGGGACAGATTCATAACCCAGAGGCTCCCTACACTCTGGAACAGAATCCCAGTCCATGTTAGGCAGAGCCCCTCACTGACTCTATTCAAGAGAAATCTCGACGAGTGGATGGGAGATCGTAGGTTTACCCCGGGGGTCATCTCTTTGTCACTACTAGACAGAGGCATAGTAAACTAAACCCTGAAAGGGCGTAGTATTCTCATCCTAAGGGGTGGTGTAAGCCACATACACTCTGGCTAGGCTTATAAATGCCCTAGGGCAGATAGCCTAGTAAGAACCTATGAACCTATGAACCTAATATTCCCTTTCTCTGAGGTATGGTATGTATATAAGCTTGGGGAATGTGGGGGTGCAGGGGGGCTTTCCCCTTCTGCAAAAAGAAGTTTTAAGGATAAGAGAGATTTCCGAGATTCACTCTTCTTTTTGCACTTGGCTTTTTGAGTGTTGACGTTTCAATAGGGAGCCCATGAACATACCATAATTGGACTAATTTTTTTTTTTTTATGTCTAAGCTCTCTATAGTCATTCAGTCATTTGTTCAATTGTTCAGTCATTAATTCTCAGATAAACCCTTTAATCTAATTCAGAATTGCAGGGAAGCTGAAGACCATCCCAGACATTTTATAGTCTATTTCGTATTGTTAGTTATTTGTTTTTTAGTGTACACTGATATATATATATATATATATATATATATATATATATATATATATATATATATATATATATATATATATATATATAAAAATATATATATATATATATATATATATATATATATAAATATATAGTATTATATATATAAAAATATATAGTATTTTATATATATATATATATATATATATATATATATATATATATATATATATATATTATATTTATTTATATACTGGGCTTCTGATGATACTCTGTGTACTTTAGCTGTGATCATATGAATAATGAAACTGAAAGACATTCAACATTAGATCACTGTTGCAGTAGCCTAAGCTGTAAGGGTCCTACCCCACTGCTACTAGCCAACGTTTCAAAACTAAAGGGCACCTCACATGTGTTCTGTCAGGAGCTTGAGAGGAGTTCCATATGAAAGGCTGTTAGAGTGAGAAAGGCTCAGAGCTTTCTTGCTGCTGACCTGTGGAACTGTTGCTTTTCTCCTGTGAAATAATGTTGTGCTTTGCTGTGTATCGTATCTGAAACCTCAGACTTTCACTGCTTGTCAGGGGAATGTTCTGGGAGAATGGTTGTGTGAACAACTGTGTGAAAGTATTATTAGCTTAATTTTTTTCCCCAAAAGGTTGTATGTTTTACGTATTATGGCTGAACTTTGTGCTCGTGCAGACTGTTAGTGTTCTTTCTTACTTGAACCTGCTTTTGACTTTCTCACTTAAACCTGTTTTTCACAGTCTTAAAACTTTATTGAATCCTTCAAGATCTGCTTCCTGTCTTTAATGCTTCATCTATGGTTGCACCTATGGAACAGTTAAAGGATCTCTAAGGTTATTCCTTCATCTTTCCGCAAGCAGAAGAAGAAGAAAGTAGTCTAGGAGGCTTTGGGTGTTAGACCAGCTCCACTTGTGCCTCAGCCATTGATGCGTGACTCTGATGTGTTCAGTTTTGATTTCTGAGACCATTTATAATTTTCCTCCAGTCCCTCTGGTTATATACATACAGCCACTAAGGAGCAGGAGCTAGATGTGTCCTTTGTAGCAGTGAGGATGCATTCTGTGGGCAAAGGAGAACCACTTATGTTGGTCTGAGGGGAAGGAGAAAGTGTTTTACCTAATAGCCTTGATAAGGAGCCAGAGACCCAGGAGGGTGGCTTGCTTTGGGCTAGTCCTTTTCCAGGAAATCTCCCAGAAAAAGAAAAGGTAAAAATTGTGGCTTATCCTGTTTCTGTTTCTATGAACAGCGAAGATTTGCTGGGATTTGTTACAGAGTCTGTTTCTGTTTTTTTTTCTGTTCCAATTTCCTCTGCTGTGAAGAAAAGGAAAAGGATTACCTCACTTCCTGACTCTGAAATTCAGTCAGAAGACAGGATTTGGAGGGCAAACATTGTGCTTGAGGATTTTCCCTTCAACCTGAAGTTTCAGATACTGAGATGTGTTACTTCAGATTTTCCTCCAGAAGACCTTTCTTTTTCTGAAACTTTACCTAAAGTACTAAAGGTTCTTCAGTGGTTACTCATTGCCTACCCTGTCTCTATCCTAATAAACAGATCCATAAAAGAAAGTACTTTCCCAGCAATTTGGAAAATATCATACATCATACCCTTACACAAAGGTGGTAAATCTACTGACCTTTCTAACTTTCGCCCCATTGCACTATTATCCCCTCTAGCCAAAATCATGGAAAAATGTATACACAAACAACTACTCAACCATCTCCTCCATAACAACCTACTAGCTAACACTCAACATGGATTCAGACCCTCACACAGTACTACCACAGCTCTACTTTCTTTTACCAACACTATCAACTGCAACCGTAACAACAACAAACTAACCTCTTCACTTTTCCTAGACCTATCAAAAGCCTTCGATATGGTAAACCATACACTTCTGCTACACATACTTAAATCCCTTGCCCTGGATTACTCTTCAATAACCTGGTTTTCATCCTATCTTGAAAACCGCAACAAGCAGTACTCTGGAAAAATTCTCTATCCGCTCTACTACCCATCTCTAGGAGTACCCCAAGGATCTATACTAGGCCCACTTTTATTCTCTGTCTTTATTAATGATCTCCAATCATCTATCCAAAACACTACCTGCATACAATATGCAGACGATTCTACTATAATTTGTACAGCTTCCTCTCAAATAGAACTCCAGTCTCTGACCCAATCAACCTTTTCAACCGTCGAACAATGGTTCTCAAAAAGATGTCTTCTGAACCCCAAAAAAACTAAGCTATTACTATTCTCACCTACCCACAAATCTACTCAACTAAACTTCACTATTACTGCAAGTGATAATTCCCACATTTCCCTGACTCTACTACAAAACTGCTAGGTGTTACTATTGATAATAATCTTAACTTTGATTATCACATCAATAACACAATAAAAGCAGTGAATAAAAGATTGGCTCACTGTATAGAATCAAACCTTTCCTTACACCCAAAGCCATGGACCACCTTAGCACAATCCCATCTTATCTCTACCCTGCTGTATGCTTCCCCTATTTACACTAATCTCTCTAAAGGTAACCTTAGGAAACTAACTACATCTTACCACAATATAGCTCGATTTGCCACAGCATCTAAGTATAGAACCCACCACTGTCTAAACCTAAAAGTATTACACTGGTTGGAACTTCCTAACAAGCTTATCTATCAACAACTTCTAATAGCACATAAAATTCTTTATCAACCATCAAAAACACCAGCCCTTAGCAACCTCTTGACTCCTTACAGCAACCTGAAACAACTACGCTCCTCTGAAAAGCTACAAGTCAACACTATTAGAATTATAAATTCTGCAGGAAACTGCCTTTTCTCAAACTCAGTTGGTAAAATATGGAATAACCTCCCCACACACATCTCCTCTCTACCCACTCTTCCTCTCTTTAAAAAACAACTTCTTTTACATCTAAACAATTTCTGGCTATGCTCTTGCACCAATCCAGACTAACCTACTCTCATCTTTCTACTTTCATATTTCTTTAATCAACTCTGTAATGTTTCTCTCTGATCACATAATGACTTCACATAATGACTTAATGATTACATTGTTACTACCATTCTCAAACATGAATTAAAAAAAAAAATATATATATATATATTTTTTTTTACAATTAATGTTTTTATAAGTATCCATTACATTTGAACTTCAGTAAGTAGTCCGAAAGTATTCAACGCATAGTTGGTATTATTTGTTTTTTCTTAGATTTGTACAACCATACCTGGACTTATATCATTGTATTTTGCTCATTGCCTGTCTCATAAGTGTATTGTACTTGTTTTTCAATTACCTTGCTTTTATCTGTGGAGCTTTTCTCCCCGGGCCTCTACTGAAAATAGACTTTGATCCAGCTAGACTAGCCCGGTCAACAAATGTAAAATAAAATAAAATAAAATAAAAATAAAAATAAATGGTATCAAAATGAATTCCACATTGCTTAGCTAATGTATTATGATTTGTTACAGTTAGATTTTCCTCATCCAGCAAACATGCCATATTTTTTATCTGCTGTGGAGAATGTTTTTCTCACAACTTGCAGTTTATCTGACATTCAACCAACTTCCCCTAGGAAATCTGATACAGGGTACATCAGGCTCACAAACACTTGCTTTCTAATCCTAAAGTGGATCTTAGAGTGATTTCCCTATTCAAATCTGCTTCTTTTAGAGAAATTACTAATGCTAACCCCATTTCCTATGTCAAGGGTGGGGAAGCGTTTGGCAAATTTAGGAAGAAAGTGTACATTTCTGCCACTATAACATTCAGAATTTTAAACTGCCAGGCTCATATTTTAAAATTTGAGAACATGTAAAAGTTAACTAGCATAACTAGGGTGGGGCAAAGGGGACAACAACAACAAGTTCAAAGTACTAAGGGGTAAAATTTGAGAACATGTAAAAGTTAACTCAGTAGCATAACTAGGGTGGGGCAAAGGGGACAACAGCAAGTGCAAAGTACTAAGGGGTACAATCAACAGATGCTGAATGGTCTTCAGCACAGTGCATTCTTGGCATTCAAATGGTGATACTGCATTGTAGGAAAGGAGTCTGTGTTGTTAGACCTGAAGCACTTTAATACTCTGTGTGCGGCATAAAATGTGGCAGCTGCTTGCTACTTTATAGCAAGCAGTTTACATCAGTTTAAAATTAAATAAGAGCATCTTTTTTGCATGCTGTTTGATCTTCAGGAGTGTAGACTACAACAGATGCACCTGACTTGTTCCTTACATTAAGAGCACCACATCCAGATTAGGGGAATGGAGGTTTTTTATTCCTGATGGATTGCAGATTGGAAGAAATGAACCTGGTTTGCTCCTTTCATTGAAGCACCAGATCCAGATTAGGGGAACTGAGTTTTTTTTTTGCTCCTCAACTTTAAGTTGCGGGGGGGGGGGCATATTGGAAGATGGTACTGAGCACCACAATAGCTATCTATACCTCTGAATAACTGTCAACATTTTCTCTCCTGAGGTGAAAAAAATCTTTGAATGCGTCTTTAGTATCTGTTCCTCATGTAATTAAACATGATTTAAAGTTTCCTTATGATGTTGCAGATACTGCCTCCAGGGCAGTTGTTTTTGAGCCAGTAGCCAGTTATCAGAATATTTGCTTAGTTAAGGTCTCGAAATCTTCCTGAAGTTGTTAAAACCGAAATTTCAAATTGCACCCTGAACAAGAAAGTTCTGTTTGGCCCTTCTACAGCTGAAGTGCTTAAAAGGTTTGATGAGATGGGAAAGTGGAACCAAAGGGTAATTCAAATCTTCCAGCCTTCATTTTTTAAGGCAAATAGAAATTTCCCCATTCACCTCAACACTCTTTTCAAACAGCAATTTAAGCAGCAAGGTGTCTTAAAAATAGGATTAAAAAAAACCTTGAAGCTCCAAAAAGAAAGGTAAAGAATCTTAAAACCAAGACTGTCCAAAGCTTCAGAATGACTACTGGCCTTTTCAGTCTCCCTTGCTCCCTGTTTCCCTGGTGACTTCTCCACAAGTCTTCATCTTTTCATGTGGCACCACATTGTTGCAGACAATTTCATTATGAAAAGTATTCACCAGGGATTACTTGGCAGTGGAAGTCCCTATTTTCTTTCCAAGAGAGCCTCCCATGTCCAGTGTCCAGTAACCCAAGTTTTCCCATTTCCCACATTTCTAGATCAAATAGTTTCTTATGGAGTCATGGAACCAGTTATTGCAGACCAGAAAAGCAAAGAATTTTATTCAATAGGATTTTTCTGGTACCAAATTAAGAAGGGACTTGGAGGTCTGTACTAGACATATATGTTTTAAATCTCTTTGTAAAGGTTACAAAATTCAAAATGTTATCCATTCAGACCTTGTTACTTCTGGTTCCTTTAATAACTTTTTGGTAAAGCTAGAGTTAAAGCATGCTTATTATCACAAGCATTTTTTAAAGATTTCCTGTACCTGGCTTACAATGCCAGTTATCTGTCTCAACCCTTGGGATATCTATGACTTCAAGGATATTTACAAAGTGGCTGTGCCATTACTTACTGCAGACTCCAACACATTCATTTTTTCATATTTTTCTAATTGCCTCATAATTACAGACCCTTTCTAGCTATCAAGAGTCCTTAGAAAGTGGTCAGAATATTCTGCTATGTCTATGTTTTCAAGTGAACTTAGAGAAATCTTCTCTTCTCATTCCATATCACAGAATTTTTTCTGTGATATGTCTTTGAGATTCTGACCTGGAAAGAACTTTTCTTCCTCAAGACAAGGTGAAGGTGTTCCAAAAGTTCTTCCCATGTTTTCCACTAAAAACAAACATTTGCAGAATTTCTCAGAATTCTGGGTTAGTTGACTTCCATAATTCTTATGATTCCAGTAGCCAAACTTCACATGAGAAAACTCAGTGGTACCTCAGGTCAGTCTGGACTCAGTACCTTCACTCTTTATCTTTTCAGATTTCTGTTTTGGGGTTTGTAAGAAGAGAAGTTCTGTCAGACGCTAGGTCTCCTATTCTCTCTGCTGCCTCCTCTTCAGTCTGTTACAACAGATACTTCAGACATGTTATGGGGAGCAGCTTCAAAGTGAGTGAAAATGCAAAGTATGTGGAGCAAACAAGACAAACAAAACCACATAAATGTCAAGGAGATACTAGCTGTAATAAATACTTTGAAAGTCTTAAATCATCTTCAGTCAATCCCACAGTGATGTGGTACATAAACAAACAGGGGGTTTCAGATCTTACCCCATTTATAGACTTGCTATGATATCCTGGGAGTTAGCAACTTAGCTCAGCTTGACTCTTCAAGTTACATACATTAAGTCACAGCAAAGCATTGTAGCAGACAAACTAAGCAGAATCAGAACAGACCCTTAAGTGAATGGAAACTTCACCCTGGGGTCTTCCAAAATTTGATCCAGCTGTGGAAAACATCTCAGATACATCAATTTGCCTTCTCTCAGAACAAATAAGTAAAGAAATTCCTGCACCAGAATCTCCTTGCAAAAAAGGCCTGTAAGATTGATGTCTTCTCACTTTCCATGGATAGGAAGGGTTTTGTATGCCTTTTGACCCTTTCCACTGATATCTCAGAGTTCTACTAAACACCCAGAAGGACTACCCAGAGATTGTGGTGGTGAACCCTTTGGCCCAGACAAAAGTGGTTTTTGGCTCTTCTGAAACTGGCCAGGCAAGTACTACTACAGGTTTCTTTCCACAGACTAGATTTACCCATCACTCATGACCCAGCGATTGTTTGATATACCCAAACCCGAAAAGTATTCAGCTGACTGCCTAGATGATAGAATATCTTGATGCTCGTTTAGGCACCTTTTTTTTTTTCTGAGGATGATGTGCAGCACATTAATCTTGGAGTACATAAAACCTGGGCTAGGGAAATCATATTTGTGTAAGTGAAAAACATTTTACTAGTTGTGAGAGTGATTTTCTAGTTGGTACCATTCAAAAGATCCAGGACCCTCTTTTTAACTTCCTGTCTGCCTCTGGTTCTTGGATTATTTGTACAAATTAATACTAACCTCAGGCCTTTGTTTTAACTATCAAGGGTTCATTTGTTGGGCATCTCTGCTTGTCTGCCCTTAGATCCCGCCTTTATAATTATCCATAAAGTGAAAGGTGTTTTACATATCCAGCCACCTGACCAAACAGGTGGATTCACTTTTGGGAATCTTAATTTTGTGCTTCAAGGATTATCTTCTTTTTTTTCATTTGAACTTCAGCTCATCAGGTAGAATTAATGTTTTGTACCATGGAAGACTGTTTTACTAATTTATTTGACTTAAGCTATGTGAATATCTGACTTACGTAGGCTCTTATGGTGAGTCAGCTCTTCCTCATTTTTCACGAAAGAATAGGGGTTTCCTCTTAGAATTTCACTCTCTTTTATTTCTAAAGTGGTGTTAGAGGTTTATCCAAGACAATCTATTTATTTTCCTGCCCTTTTTCCCTGAACCTCAAAACAAGAGTTTAAAAGCCCTTATTTCATACTCTAGACAAAAAAAAAAAAAAACTCAGGTTCTTCAGGAAAGCTGATTAGCTGTTTTGTTTTCCTATGAAGGAAATAGGAAAGGACAACCAGTGTTAAATCAGACTATTATCTGTATGAAACTTGTCTCATAGTATTCTTTTTGTTATTCCTCACTATAATAAGCCACTCCCAAGAAAGGGTTACAGCCCATTCCACTAGGGCTTTGGCTTCTTTGGAAAGGGTGAACTCTAGAAGCATTTTAAAAGGCAACAACTTGGTCCTCTCCTACATTACTTTACAAGAAAAGCACTATAAACTGGATTCTACTTTCCAGGTC
Organism: Protopterus annectens; assembly: GCF_019279795.1. Taxonomy (NCBI): domain Eukaryota; kingdom Metazoa; phylum Chordata; order Ceratodontiformes; family Protopteridae; genus Protopterus; species Protopterus annectens. The sequence goes on along the minus strand of NC_056741.1, from coordinate 670,138,426 downwards.
CAGAACAGGCTTTGTTGGACCATTCTCCACAGGTTCTGGATTATTAATTGTAGGTTCTACAGAGGTCCATATTTAAGTAAGTATTAGAGCAGATTGGTCTGGCTGAGCCATTTCAAACTTAAGCCAAAACTCTATTCAAAATTTCCCCTTAACCCTCAAGCAGTGGGTAAGATAAAAGATATACCCTGAAAAAGAATCTAATGCTGCCTAAATCTCCAATTATTCATAGGGAGCCATCTTGAAGGTGGCAAAGTTGCCACTCTGCTTGACATATAGTGGAAGTTTGTTCCAGATGTGAGGGATATGTTGGGATATTAATCTATCATTGCAATGAGTCTTATTTATTTGCATTGAAGAAGGTTTAGTTCCTTAACCCAGTATTTGATGTGTAATGGCTAATTCGGCTGAAGGAATGGAGATCAAATATTGGATCTCTCATGGCACAAAAGGCAGATGATAGAGAAGTCTGTAAGAGACGAATACAGAGAAGGCTGCCAGTCTTTTCCTGATAAGTCCAGCTTTGAGAATACCAATCTTTTAATTGTGAATGGGGTCCTCTCAAGTTCTGTGATATGTTTAGATAAATACATTCTAAAGGCATATTATCATTCAATAATGAATGAATGAATGAATTGCTAATAGGGTGAATAATGTATGCTATCTAATTCATTGACATTCAAGTATAAAAGCCGATGAATAACATGTAACTAAAATAAATGGTTCAGGCTACAATAGCATGGTGTCAAATGCTCAAGATTAATGTATCAAAGCTAGAGACTGAATAACTATAGTTCATAGGCTGTATGTATCTCAATAAAATATGAGTTTACGCGGCAGCTGATACGCCTCAAATGGTTTATTTGAGGTTGAGTGAGTTAAGTGCAGCAGCCTTAAGGAGGCAGGAAGAGGGTGGGATTTTAAACTGGTCTGTAGACAAGACAAGTTTAGGTTTAGGGAATGGGGGGTTAGGATTAGGGTAGGATATAAAGTTGAAAGTGGAGGGTTTTGGTTAGGAATAGCTGGAGATTTAGAAGGGAGTTTGGGGTTGGGGCACGAATGGGGGATTTCATACTTGGCACATTGTGATGGGCCCAATGCCCATTCTGACCCAGATGATATGATTTCATTGCAACAAGCAGCAAAATACAGATGTGTATACTGCAATATAATATGCATTGAATTTATAAAATAAAAATGAAGCAGGTGATGAAATCATATAAGCTACAATGTATTTGTTATGTATGTGTACCACATCCAGACACTGTGCATCTGTCAAATTTTTTTAAACACTTTTATTAAATTATTATATAAGGCATAGTTACACATACATTAATAGAAAAGAAAACAAGCCATAATAATATTTTTTTCCATTTACACACATTATACAGTGAATAAGTTTTCTTTCTTTATAACAACTGTCCCTTAGTCCAGCATTACACAGATTGTTCAGTTCTTGCCTTCTTAAATCTCACTCCTCCTACATTATTCTGCATGTATTGTCCTCTTT
>NC_056741.1:670052924-670136419 GCF_019279795.1 Protopterus annectens | reverse complement strand
GACCCTGAGCCAGTGGTCGACAGTACTGCAGCCACTGCATCAATCACATTTGCCATCTACCAGTACCTACAGGACTGCATGAACCAGGCATTCACTTACCCAACTGTTGTTCATTGTACCAATGCCAAGCATCCAGTGTGGTGTACCCCAGCCATACACAGGCTGTACATCACGAGGAGGTGGCTACTACAAGGTGGAGCAGACACCTTGTGAGGTATGACACCCTTGGTCATCATATGTGTAGAGTTACACACTGTCATGCCATGGTCCAGGGCACATTCCACAGATATACCTACATGGACCTGGCTGACAATCATACCACCTTCAGTTGCTATGCTCGACACCTGGGAGGTTACTCCCACATATGCTCTGACTGGGTTCACAAAGAGGTGGAGTTTACTCAACATACACACATTGCCAACATACGGGCTGACAAGTCCAGTGAGGACATCTCCACACCCTCCCCCACACATGAGGAGATGTCTGTACCAGCGGTGTGTGGTCACCAAATGTTCTGTGACACACAGGTGGGACATGCTCTCTCCAGGGTAGTGGACATAGCATCCATGAGACCAGCTGGTGACCTGACTGTGTACTCCACTATCTCATTGAGGAATTAGACCCACAGTTAGGACAGCTATTTCTTTGTAGCCTCACCTCAGGTAACGTACCCAGGTTGTGTCGCATGGCAACTGTAGTCCCACGTCACAGGGCCAATGCCTCCACTGAGCCTGGTTATTACTGTCCCATTACCATGAGGAGACCTATCTGCACAGACATGGGGAGGGATCATACTGTGGCTCATACATGAACGCATAGGGGACATACATACTTTGCATCCAACATGGTTTGTCTTGTTCAGGGGCGGTTCATGCCTTTAAAGCATGGTTGACATTTTCGGGACAGTCACCGAGGCCATTGATGGGGTCTTGCAGTCCATACAGCCTACCTCGACCTGGCAAAGGCCTTCATCACATTACCCCCCTCAGGTATCGTTGATAAACCCATTGGCTGGGATGTGAACACGTACATCACAGAATGTGTTGTAAACTGTCTATGTGACACAACCCACACGGTCATAGTTGCTGGCAGCATGTCAGACCTACTGCCTGTCGCAAGTGGTGTCCCATGGGGCCCTTCCCTGGGTCCACTCCTGTCATACATCTACATTTCCATGGTACAGGCACACACAGGGTGTTTAGGGCAACATTGTTTGTAGATGACTGCAAAACAGGTGCCATAGTGGGACGGACATCTGACACAGATATCCTTCAAGGGGCCTCCCAGATATGCATATCTGCTGTCAGGGACATGTCCCACAGCTAAATGCTAAGTAATGCAACATCATACCTGTCGAGAAGTACTAGGTCACCCCTGTCCAGCATATAGGTGGCTGTCCACTGAGCACAGGGGTAATTACCAGGGAGCAGGGGACAGAGTTTGTCGGTCACCATTCGTTCAACACACATTGCTATCGTGGTTCTGTGGGACTTCTACATTGCCCACCTGTTTGTGCAGGGATTCACATCTACATCAGGCTAGGTCATTGTCTCCTTGTACCCATTAAGTGTTACACCTATGATTTACTACATTGCCCCATTCAGACTGTATCTGACCATACACCTACAGCAGCTGGGAAGGCCTCATAGGTTAATTGTCGTACAGATGCAGGATGACATCGTTTTGTGTAATGCTGCCCCACTTGTAGGACCTCTGCCCCATTAAGTCACATACCTGTTGTTTAGTGTTGACCTGTGCCTGACATACGAGGCCATGTCAACCCATATGTCATGTGTATGCTTCACCTACTGTATCTGCATCCCTCAGAACCACAAGGGCAGGTGACATGAACCTTGTCACAGTCATTAATGGGATGTGTTTGAGTGACACATATATCACCCAGACACTCACAATGCTGTGGATCTACATCACAGTACATGTGAGACAGAGATCCTTCCTAGCCTTGTTCGTGGGTATGTTGTCCATTGGATGGAGAATTGCATGTATAGGCCAGGGATTACATCATTATCACTGCTTGACGGAGGTACAGCAATATCATGAGTATTTTATCTGAAGCACAGAAGGTTGGCAAAGTCATCCTAACTATGGTGTAGGGTTATGGCTGAACCTGGGACGATGGCCTACCCTGTACCTATGGACGTATGAACCTATATTCATAGTTTATCACATTTACACTTGTCTATCCCCTATCCTCTTTCTCCAGTGTATATTTCTGTGGCACATGATTGTCCTCTGTATTACTTGCAGGTATGCTGTCTACAGTGCACATACGTCACAGTTGATGACAGTGTATCTGTGTCCCTAACACTGTGATACTGAGGACTACCACACATCCTTCACAACATTACATGCATATGTCCATTCTATTCTTCTTTGGCCTATGGGGTTGTGTTAAGGCAAACATTACACAAGTCCCTGTTTGTGCATGCTTCATGTTGGTGTCTGACCAGGCTCCGTTGCAGTCGTGGTGTTGGACGGTAGTGTTTCTGTGTGTTTGGCATGTGTTTTTACTGCCGGTACATCTGTGGGAGGTGTGGTTGGCACATGTTCCTCTTTGCAGGGACACCCATCCTGGGGTTTGTGTCATGCATCTGCACTTGGCATGTGCCATATGTCCTGTACTATTCCCACAGTCGTGTATGCCTTCATGCACTACTACTGCGTGTTACTGGCTGTTTGTATGTGGTACACATGGACATTGTGATGGTTGGCTTGACCTATTCCCATGCTAGAACATACACATCTGTCAATTACGTTGTTTAAATCAAACTGTAACACTCATTCGTCTTTTCAAAATGACAGTCAATAACACAGGAAGCTGAGATTAACAACGTTTTACTACTGTGCAGCAGGAGGCAAATAACTATGCAGTACAAGTTTAGAGTTTTGTTTTACTCTATACATGTTACAGCTGTATGAGTATTGTGTTTACAATCATCTTTTGCACACATTAATGATGTGGTCAGTCACAGGGCATTTACATCACTATAGTCCACAATATTGTATTCCTACAACAGTGCTAAGGTAATGCTTATTAAATGTTTTCCCATGAGGATAGCACAGCCTTGCGAGCCACATAGTCAATTAGAATGTACTTTGGTAAATTCTGCTCTGTCACGGTTCCAACACTGTTCAGATCCGTCGTCACTTCATTTCCTACTAGGTTCCTTTGTCTCTCTGGTGAGCAGCTGTACTCTGTGTTAGATAGAGCTCACAAGCCCATCCTCCTCAGTGGAAGGATGACAGATATACCTGTACATACATTTATTATTCTGTAACCGAGCAGATGACTAATGCTGAATGACATACACCTGCTGCACTGGTTACTGCCAGGGTCAGGGTTCAATCACACTGCAGCTACACTACAGGCAATTACATGCATGATAAACTCTACTGCCATATTGTAAGATAGAATAATATGCATTATACACTATTTGCTTCTAAAGTAGCACGTCATATATATGTTTAAATATGTATTTTGATAACATTCTCCCTCCTTTGATTGCTTCTATTCTATCCAGAAACATATACAACATTATTTCATTCCCTAGCCTCTTCCTCTCTGGAACGTTTAACTAGGCAAGTAATTTGTTGTACATTTCAGGAAGGATTGCATTTTGTATTGACAAATACCACTACAGGTCTTGATACATAGTCTCGGGTACAGATACGTCGACAGAGTCCCTGACTAATACTTACATGCAAAGTATCCCGCAACAGACACATGCTCCCAATATGAGCAGAACAACACAAATGGCAATCATGATATTCAGTATGACTGAACCCCATCCACCAAATGGTTTGTGGAAATGGTTCGTCAGTGGGTTTGGGCCTGGTTCTGCCATGGATGACACCTGCTGTATTACCTCTAGGTGGGCATTGATTTTGGTCTTTTTATGTGGTACTTGGACACAGCGGTCTTCTTTAATAAGCGCGCACGTACCAATTCTCGCAGCCAGGGTGCAGTCGTGCGCTATTACATTTTGTGACACAACAGTTCTCATTGCATCCAGTTCATTAGTCACAAGTTCAAGTGCGGAAAGTCACATTGATCAGTCCTCCGACAGGTTTTGACAACTTCCTCTGTTCCCTGATTGATTTCACTACTCCACAAGCTGGGAGTGTTCCAGCCCAGGTTATGATGCTGTCACTCAAGTCCATATGAATCGATATTCCTTTATCTCTTGCAGAAGACTGGAGTTTCAGAACAGCTTTCATTTCACCCACTGGATTAGTAGCTTTCTCGACTGTGTTCCCAGTTCTTCGAGCTATATGTGTTATAGTTCGTTTGCACTCCAGAGGCAATTGTGCAGTATGTCATGTGACTGGAGCCAGATAACCCAAATAACAACTGCTGGACCAATTCTCAGGTAACCATTGATATGCTTTTTTCCCACTAACAACATAACAATATTCTACTTTACTACTGATGCGGGTTACCTCTGCATGTAACATTTTCCTGTCTATAACAGAGGACTGTTTAAACAATTCAGGATGTTTCTGCACATCCTTCCACGTTATTCTCATGAAGCTTCAATACAGATAATGAATGGTGCTACAAGTAGTACTGTGATCTTTGGCTGTTATATGACATTTGTAAGACACAGTTATGTTACAAATACTCCCACCAACTTGAACTGTATCATGTTTATGACAACATACAATTACTTTTTGTGTAACAGGTAAGTACAGTGCCACTTTGTCCTGTGATCTCACAGAACCTGTATCAAAGTGTAAATATTCACAAGTCTCAATCTATCCCCAAGGGGACAACATACATCGGAAGTCCTCCATATGATGTAGGTATGGCAGTACAAACACAGCAATTTAAAATGTTCATAGTCTGTACATGCACACGCATCATGCCTAGGTATGTGTTAAAGTGTGGAAGCCACTCTGTGGCCAGTTCATCACGTATCACTATTTGTATCCGTGTAGTTATATGTAGGTAAGGTCCCAGCAAATGTAAAGTAAACACAAACATGGTTAATAGGTGTATAATCATTAGGACAGTAAACCAAATGTCTTTGGGGTTGCTTTGTATTGTTATACAGTCTGGCCCGGGTGATTCAGGCTCTATGGTATATCAGCTACAAGATGTAAATCAGACTTGATATCCTTTACCAGTTTGAAAACTGTGAGGTGAACCCAGGACGACCTCTCTGCAAACATTACTGCAGTAGGCATTGCCAACAGTACCTGGTACAGACCTTCACACATTCCACTTGGCAATTATGTTCTTTGGATAACAGTGACATACACACAGGATACTGGTGTCAGCTATGCATCCGGCTTCGCTTGCTCTTTATCTGTAAAAGACTTTAACTGCAAAACAGTGTTATTGGTTAACAATCCTCTCATGTCACCTGCTAATGAGCCATCGACCTCCGGCTCTGCAGGCATGACAGCTTTCCACTCTGGCACATGATATGCCATTCCACATACTACTTCGAAGTGGGTGCAACACTTTACATTTGGAACTGTTGTCATGCTCAGCAATGCTAGAGGTAGACAGCAAATGTAACTCGCCTGGGTGTCACCCACCAACCTCCTCTACTTATTGCTCGGGATCCCATTGTACGCCAGCAGTCATGCTGACTGTGGGTTGTACATGCAATTTACATTCATGGAAATACAAAATAATCCCCAGGTTGCGTGATTGTCTGGTTCACTAAATGTGTTCTATTGTCACTGTAGCTTCTTTACAGTATGCCAGATCTAGGGATACTTTATTTTACTGGCACCTTTGCCACTGCTGCTGCATCCGGATTCATGGTTGGGAATGCTTCTACCCATTTTGATTATATATATGTGTAATCACTAAACAGTATTTCTTCCCTTCACATTTATTCAGATGTATGAACTCCATACAAATAGTACGAAACGGTTATGGTGGTGTAGGTAAACTCACTCCCTTCGGTTTAAATGCTCCCTGTGCATGATGTCTACTGCAAATGTGACACGCTGCTCATGATGTTTGTATGTGGTTCCTAATTCCGTATGTTAGGGTATTCTGTTAACCAACTGTACCATCCCCCCTGTTGAGACATGGCTCTACCCATGGCTCCACAAAGCCGCATATCTGAATACATTAGACGTTAATATTGTCTTTCTCACTGTGGATATGTGCAGTCCGTCTTCAAGGATTGCTCCTCGTCATACCCACGTCGGCTTTTCTGCTTTCGTAGTTGATGTTTGCATTGTTTGTAACATTTCTACATCTAGAATGTCTGAGGATTGTCATTCCTCATTCAAACAGACACTTTCCAACTGTGAGGCTGCTTGTTTTGCAGCTGCATCAGCTCGTGCCTTACCTTTCCTACTGTTATCCTGTTGCTTTCTATGACCTGCACATTTACAATTAGCTACTTTAGTGGGTAACTGAATGGAATCTAATGCATTCAAGATCAATTGCGCATGATCAATCAGTTTACCGGTGGATGTTATCATTCCCCTATTCTTCCACTGCTGCTCATAAACATGCACTGTACAGACAACATACTGACTATCGGTATAAATGTCCACACATCAGTTTTTCGCTAGAGTACAAGCACGTGTTAAAGCTATCTATTCTGCTGCTTGAGCAGACACGTTATGCTGCAGGGGTTGGGTGTCTACAATCTCATTATCAATAACTACTGCATAACCTACTTGATTCATTCCTGTAGGACTCTGTCTACATGATCCGTACACATAAACTGTCACCTCTGCATCATCTAAGGGTATATCAGTGATATCATGTCTGTGTGGAGTTATTTCATCCATTTCATATAGGCAACTGTGTGGTGTGCCATACACAGGTGTCGGACGTGACGTTGATAGGTTTAATGTTGTACAACGTTCAATCACCATATGAGGTTGACTCAGTGGTATGGTCAAACAAGACAAATGTCTAGCACGGGTCAGGAATGCTATCTTCTCTTGCAGCAGAATGATCGCAACTGCATGAGACATTCTCACAGTGAGAGGGTGGAATAATAACATTAAGGCCGGGGCCTGTACTGCCATGGGTGCTACAACAACTGCCTGTACACAATGTGGCACTGACCATGCCACAGTGTCCAACTGCAATGAGTAGTAAGCTATGGAGCGTTGCTTACTTCCATGCTGTTGCATCAAGACTGACATCATATATCTCCGCTTACAATCTACAGTCTGACAACATGTGTTATGATTATTCGGGAGACCTAATACAGATGTTGAAGCTATCAATCGTTTTAGTCTGCAGAAAGCTGTTTCTGCTACTGGAATCCAGTGTAGTATATGTTGTGCTGCCATAGGTGTATTAAAGATTAAGGCAGACAATAGAGCGGATTCCAAAGCATTGTTTGGTAACCAGCTTTGACAAATGTTAGTCGGCCCAGAAAGGACTTCATTCCCTTCTTGGTAGTTGGCTTGGGTGCTTGTGATATTGCTACCTTCCTATCGTCATGTAATGTTCTACCCTCCTTGGATACCACATATCACAGGTACTTGACCTGTATTCTCTGTAGTTGCAATTGATGCTTGCTTAATTTATGTCCCTGTTCTGCTGAATATCTCAATAATGCTATTGTATCTTCCATACATTGCTGCTGGGTAGGGGCTGCAAGCAGAATATCATCCACATAAAGTAGAACTTGACTGGCCCCGGGTGGAGTAAACACCGAATGTAGCTAGCCATCTCCTGTGGGAATGTCGTTGTACTTTCACAGTATCCCTGCGATAGCCGGGTATGGCTGTATCTGTTACCCTGAATGTAAATGCAAAGCAATACGGACTATCTGGATGTATAGGTATTGCAAAGGAAGCATAGCTTATATGTACCACGGTAAGATACTTCTGTGGCGTGTTCATAGCATTCAATATTTTGTGTGGGTCTGGCACCATCGGTACCCTAGGTATTATTACATGATTTACAGCTTGTAAATCCTGTACCATCCGCCATTCCCCCTTTGTTTTACGATCAGAAGATACAGGGGTATTGCATGGTGAATAGCGATTACTTTGTAGATGGGGAATTCCCTCTGTGACTTTACAGATATCTTCTGGTGTCCACGGTCTATACACTAAGGGAGTTGGGTCCTGGCCTTCCTGTCCTGCATGAGGGTTCGGTACTTCAATTAATTGACAGATATCCTCACTCTGTTCTAGTGACTGTCTTCTTACTCGAGTGTCCCTAGGTATGTTACGAGTTCGGGATGTGGTTTCAACAGTTTCTGTTACATTTGGTCGTTGTGATACCTCTGTTGCCACAGGATAACGTGTGGGGACTAGCCTGCCCTCCCGCTTCATATCCTGGATGTGGTATCGGAGGTGGTAGGGGGTGGGGGCTGTCACTACAACTGTATTATGATCTTCTCTGTGTACGTATGATGCTTTCACATTTTTAGTGTTCTGTTCCCTTCAGTTCACTACCTCAATCCACCTATGTGCTTGACGGATACCCAATTGTCGCTGTTTTGTCACCTGCACATCTTAGGGCTGCCACCTTTTCAAATGCACAATGTGGGACATTGGTGTTTGGAACGTGTAATTTGCCAGGGAAAAACATACCCACGGCCAGTACATAGGACAGGAATTCACTTTTTGCCAGGAGAGCTACCAATTCTTGTAGCATTTCAGTTGCTTATTCTGTTTATTATGATATTTTGTTGTTCCAGATACAAACTTACTGTTTTATGCTACCATTTGAAAAGATATCTGAGAAATCTTTGTCCTGAAATATCAGGACATTTGCCATTTGTTCGTTTTGTTTGCAGGACACAACTGGCCAAAGAGGGACTGTCCCTCACAGGGTGGGACAGGTGGTTACCCTAGAACATCTGCATCACATTTTCAGAGATTCCAATGTTTCAGTAACGATATTTTTGTCTAATATACCATCAATGACATATTTATTACCCCATTTTGCAGAATATCTCACATTATGTGCTCTCTGCGATTGCATATACTTCACGTCACCCGTCAAACGCGGATCACATGATCTGTTTGTGCACTAATCTCGCATATCCTCTACACGACTGTTACATACCCTTCTCTCGTACCACGTGGTATCTCCTTCCCTGTATCCACTGTAGTGTCTACAATGACTATTTACTCTACTCTGTGTTCCCCTGATCTATGTCCAGATTTAACACTATTTGGATTGGTCTTCGACCTGCTATCACAACTGTTAACAGAAATACAATGTAGTCTGGTCCCTGATCTACAATAGACACAAAGAGACAAACCCTCCTTACCTGAGCCTCCTGTTTATGACTGCACGTTTTCTTCTTGGGATCCAGTTTTCCGCTTTTCAGCCACAGATCAGACAGTGGACAGCCTCTTTACACACAACAATTCAGTCGGAGGTCTTTTCATTCAAGAAGAACCATTTAGGCAAATTCTCCTGCACAGATGTCTAACCACCCATGCACTCTGACCTGTAGCTTACCAAGGGAATTCCGGCTAAGAAGGACCATAATGTCAAATAAGTTGTTAAAACCAGACTGTAGTGATCAGTAGGCTTTTCTAAGTGACAGTCAATAACACAGGAAGCTCGGGTTCACAACGTTTTAGTAGTGTACACAGGCAGGCAATATAATATACAGTCCAAGTATGAGAGTTTTGTCTGACTCTATACAGTAAGCAATTTCTTTATATAGTGTTTACAATCAGCTTTTGCCCACCTTACTGACGTGGTCGGTCACAGGGCATTTCCATCACTATGGTCCGCAATAGTCTATACATACGTGGGTGCTGAGGTCGTGCTTTTAAAATGTTTTCCCATGAGAATAACACAGCCTTGCAAGGCACCTGGTCAATTACAGTGTCCTTCTGTGATTGTAGCTGTTTCAAGGACCCTGGACTGTTCCAATACAGTAGTCAGTTCATTTCTTACTACGTTCCTTTGTCTCTCTGGTAAGGAGTTGTACTCTTATCTTCGATAGTGCTCACAAGGCCATCCTCCTCAGGGGAAGGGGTGATGTTATGCATGTACATACATTTATTTTTCTGTAACCCAGCAGATAATTAATGCTGAGAGACATAAGCCTGCTGTACTGGTTACTGCCAGGGTCAGAATTCGATCACACTACAGCTTAGCTTCACCAATTACATGCATGATCATTTCTACTGCCATATTGTACGGTACAATTCAATGCATTATATAGTATTTTGATTCTAAACTGGCACTTCCTATGTGTTTCTATATATATTTTTCTAACAACATCCATCCGGCCATATGCATGTTGTTCCGTCCTTTACCTTGACCGTGTGTATTTGGCCGTCCGCAACGCTTACTCTCCACATGTGATGTCCCACCTTCCCCTTCTTTGCCTGTAGCACCCTGTTAGGACGTCCTGTTTGGTAGGCACATGTTCCGCTATATGTGTTTGACTTCTCTGCATAGCTAATCATCGATGTGGTGGTTCAACAACCCGACTTGTCCACATGTGTACAGTTATGTGCACCGTGGCGTGTGCAAACCTATATGGTTTGGACGGGTACATACCACATGCGGGATGTACACATTCTGCACACACATTCACATGCAGCCATTTCAATATCTGTACCTAGGGTGGGTTGGTGACATGTGGGGTACGTATTTGCCCGCGTGGCACTGCCTAACACATACTTCTTACCACATTTCAGGTATGCACATTGTGTGTAGGTGTATAGCTGCACAAGGATGCTAGCTGGTTTGGGTGCACAGGTGTACATGGGTGGGACTTACATGCTACAATGAGGCTATTGTGTATTACATCTGCATGCATGGGTTCTGCTTCTGGATATTACACTTAAACATACGCCATCCTGTGTATGCGACAGACACGTTGCTGGGTGTGGGATATGTTGCTATGCACATGTTTGCCTGTGTTTAGGTATCTTGGTTCCTTCCTGTTGTTGTGTCGACACAGCTACCCGGCTATGTACTCTCACTACTGCTTGTGACCATTATGGTTGACACCTTTTCCAATGCCCATAGTGGGACATGTTTTGTGGAAACATCAGATTTTGCAGGACAACACATACCCACGGCAAGTGGAGTTGACAGAACTTCACTTGTTTGCCATACTATATGCTTATTCTGTTAGCATTTGGGTTCCTTATTCAGTTTCTTATGCCATGTATGTGTTTCATATACAAAATATATGTTTTATGCTACTATTACAGGTATATTACGGGAATATTTTTGGCAGGGAATCTCAGGTCATTTGCCAGTTTTCGATTTTGCCGGGACACAACTGTCCAATGAGGGACTGTCCATGGCAAATTGGGACAGCTGGTAACCCTGGTGACCATGCCCATGTCGCTACTGGGGTTGCCACCTTTTCCAGTTGCCAAGGTGGGATATTTTCGGGACTCACATCTGATTTTACAGGCCAACACATACACACGGTCACTATATAGCATAGAACTTCACTTGTTTGCCTAAATAAAAGCTTATTGTTGTGGCAGTTTGGTTGCTTATTCTGTTTCTTGTGACATTGAGATATTTCAGTTACAGAAATAACCAATTCATGCAACCATTACATTAAATACGGGATATCATTATGTCCTACAATCTTAGCACATTTGCCATTTTAATATTTTTATCGGGACACAACTGCCCATAGAGGGACTGCCCTCGCAAAGTGGGACAGGTGGTAACCTTAGTCGCTACTCCTATGTCGGTGCGGCGCGCTGACATGCTGCGGTACACCTTCTCTGGGTATGGCCACTGACGGTGCATTGCGGGACAAACGCGGTCTTAAGCGTATCCTTTGCTCCTTGGACGGGTACAGTTAGGGCTTCGTGGGTTGTATTTGCTTCTCCGTTTAGTTGGGACGGGTACTATGTTGCATACTCTACGTGCGTTTCATTCTGCACGGGCCCTGGCTGCTGCCATTACTATTATGGGCGAACCGTGGCAGTCAGCACATTAGGTTGCTCACTGCCTGCCGGCTTAGCCACGCCTCCGGACGCATCCTACTTGGGCTCGCTCACGTACACTACGCACGTGTCTGTGGTTGTGGCGCACTCTCATTACTATGCATATGGCGCTACTACGCCAGCTATTCACTGCACCGCCGGCGCAGCCCTTACGCCGGCCTTGCGCCGAGCTTCATGAATCCCGGGGAACCTTTTTAACTTTTGTAGGCTACACACTCAAGTGTGATAGCAGTTTCTGTGCATTTAAAGTGTTTTTTTTATTACATCTGCTTTACTTTCTGAATAAAAAATACAAAAACAAAAAGTACTTGTTTTTCCATATTTCTAAGCTAATATAGTCCAGTTTTCAGGTCAGTGTTGAATTCAGTGCTGTGTTACAAGTTTCTGTGTTTGCCCATACCTTACTTGGACAGAAGGAAGTTTCTCTGTTCACCTGTGAGAGAGGGGAGCTTTGAGCAGCTTATCTGTCCTTGGAGGAGTGGTTTCAGCCCAGAAATTAGTAGTTTATTGGCCATTTTGGGCTAATTTCTATATGTTTCATTTCCCTCCTATAAAACCCACATTTGCAAGTTTTTTGTGCTTGTATACAGCTCAGTAAGCTCCTGTCTGGTGCCCTGCAGAGTTCTACAGCAGCAGAGAGACAAAAGAGAGACTTTAGAGTGATTAAGTTTCATTTTTCTGCATTTTCTTGCTGCTTTTAGCTAATTCCATCTAAAACATTGATTTTGTAAAGTTTCTGTGATTTAAAAAGCTTGTTTCAGCTACATATAGTATTTATTTTAATGTCTGCACTTTAACAAAGTCATATTTGTGTATAAATTACCTGTTTAAGTGTTGTAGGCTGCACACTCAATTGTGATAGCCATTTCTATGCATTTAAATTGTTTTTTTGATTGTATCTGCTTTATTTTCTGAAAAAAAAAAAAAAAAAATTGTTTTCCCGCCTTTCCAAGCTAGTATATTCCAGTTTTCAGGTTAGTGCTGAATTCAGGGCTGTGTTACAAGTTTCTGTGTTGCCCATACCTTACTTGGATAGAAGGAAGTTTCTCTGTTCACCTGTGAGAGAGGGGAGCTTTGAGCAGCCTATCTGTCCCTGGAGGAGTGGTTTCAGCCCCAAAATTAGTAGTTTATTGGCCATTTTGGGCTAATTTCTGTCGCTTTCATTTCCCTGCTACAAAACCCGCATTTGTAAGGTCTTTGTGCTTGTATACAGCTCATCAAGCTCCTGTCTGGTGTCATGCAGAGTTCTACAACAGCAGAAAGACAAAAGAGAGACTTTGGAGTGATTAAGTATCATTTGTCTGGATTTTCTTGCTGCCTTTAGTTAATTCTGCCTAAAATACCAATTTTTTTAGAGTTTTTGTGATTTAAAAAGCTTGTTTCAGCTACATATTGTACTTATTTTACTGCCTGCAATTTAACAAAGTTGTTTTTGTGTTTAAATTACCTGTTAAACTGATGTAGGCTACACACTCAAGGGTGATAGCCATTTCTGTGCATTTAAAGTTTTTTTGATTGTGTCTGCTTTATTTTCTGAACCCCCCCAAATATATATATATATATATATATATATATATATATATATATATATATATATATATATATATATATATATATTCCTGTTTTCCCACCTTTTTAAGCTAGTATAGTCCAGTTTTCAGGTAAGTACTGAATTCAGGGTTGTGTTACAAGTTTCTGTGTTTGCCCATACCTAATTTCTATCTCTTTCATTTCCCTGCTTTAAAACCTGCATTTGCAAGGTTTTTGTGCTTGTATACCGCTCCGCAAGCTCTTGGCTGGTGCCTTGCAGAGTTCTACAGCAGCAGAGAGACAAAAGAGAGACTTTGGAGTAGTTAAGTATCCTTTTTCTGCATTTTCTTGCTGCCTTTAACTAATTCTGCCTAAACGCCAATTTTTTAGAGTTTCTGTGATTTAAAAAGGTTGTTTCAGCTACATATTTACTTATTTTACTGCCTGCACTTTAACAACGTCATTTTTGTTTTTAAATTACCTGTTTAACTGTTGTAGGCTACACACTCAAGTGTGATAGCCATTTCTGTGCTTTTAAAGTTTTTTTGATGTATCTGCTTTATTTTCTTAAAAAAAAAAACGAAAAAAAAAAAAATACTTGTTTTCCCGCCTTTCTAAGCTAGTATAGTCCATTTTTCAGGTAAGTGCTGAATTCAGGGCTGTGTTACAAGTTCCTGTGTTTGCCCATACCTTACTTGGATAGAAGGAAGTTTCTCTGTTCACCTGTGAGAGAGGGGAGCTTTGAGCAGCCTATCTGTCCCTGGAGGAGTGGTTTCAGCCCAGAAATTAGTAGTTTATTGGCCATTTTGGGCTAATTTCTATCGCTTTCATTTCGCATTAGAGTGTTTTTTCTCACCGGGTAGCGACGGTTAGCTATGGTATAACTATTCCCTGCTCCACAAAGTGTACTTTTCAATTTTTCCCTTCGAACTAGACAAACTTTCAACTTAAGCACTCAAACCATTCACTTCTCAGCCAAGCACTTGCTCAAAACTCATAGCAAGCACTAATAAACCTTAGCACTAGACCCCCCAATACTGTAGAGGATGACAAGGCTCTCTATTCGACCTTACCAGCCAATCAGTAAAACAGCTCACTGTACCTATCCAGGCATGTTCAAAGGGCAGTTTTAGGGGTACTCTCCAGTCCAACTGGTGAATTTGGGCATTTTGAGGCAATGTTACAACTGCCTCATGTACACAGACAACCCTCTCCTCTTACCACCAAACACTAATACATGCGAGAGATGCAATTATACAGCCAAACTAGAGGCTAACCTCTTTCCACTCAAGACTGGACCAGACAGTCAAGAGAAGAAGGGAATCACTTTGTATTACACCACCAGTCTCACATAGACCTATGAAACCAGCACTGGCAAAACACACATAAATACATAAAAACATACTCAGAGGCTCTAAATAAAAATCTGCAAAAGCAACAGAGACCTTCAAAGCAGACATCCAAGCAACCTCCACACCCCAAAAACAAACCATGAAACACATACTTCACTAAACCAGTGTGCCACGCAATCACAGCCCTTAAGGCAAAATAACATACCCAACACACTAGTAATAGGTGACTCTATAGTCAGGCACACTGATGTCCCACTCACTAGGCTGAACAAGGAAAAGGTTACTGTTAGCTGCCTGTCGAGTTCCAGGATCCGCGACATAACACAAACACTCAGGTCACTCCAGAACAAGTACAAATACAACTCGGTCATTGTCCATATTGGTGTGAATGACCTGAGCCATACCTCCTTGGACTACATGAAAAGAGACATGGAAGAGCTCTCTGATCACGTAGCCCAGGCTGGTATGACCCTGACCCTGAGTAGCATCCTGCTCTTACTAAGAATGATACCATGGTATAAAGAAAAAAATATCAATTTTAACAATTCGCTAAGCTTTTGGTGTCATTCAAAAGGGATCAAATGTCTGTCAGCCTGGGATTACATGCTTGACAAGGCACACTGCTTCGCAAGAAAGGGCTTGCACCTGCAACCTTAGGCTTTCGAATACTGGCCAAGGCTCTTGCCACTCCCATAGTGCCTTTTTTAGGCAAGGCTCAAAAGACAAACCCACCATCGTAAGTAGTACAAGTAACAAAAAACTGAGGGTAATGCTACTCAGTGCCAGAAGTCTAAACCTCAAAATGCACGCACTTGCGGCACTCCTCAGTATGGAGAAAATCGATATATGTGCAGTAACAGAAACCTGGTTTAAGGCTCCAGAGAGCACGCCAGCACTACCAGGCTACAATTCATGCTATACATTTTGGCCACAAAACCTGGACAGAAATACAAAAGGCAGGGTCGTATCCATGTTCATCAAGGATACCCACACCTCCAGGTTAGTGGCATACCACAATGCTTCAGAGATCATCCACGTGCAAACAAAGGACAATACTGAAATTCAAACTGTAGCTTGCTACAGATCACCCACCATGTCCCAGGACCCCAATTCCACATTTCTGGAAACACTGGGAAACATAAAGGTCCTACCAAACACCCTGATATTGGGTGATTTCAATTACCCAAATATTAACTGGGAGAACTACTCTCAAGTACTAACTCCCTTCTCCAACAGTTCCTAGAATTTATAAACTCAAATGCCATGGATCAACTGGTCAACACCCCCACCAGAGGTGGCAACATATTGGACCTGGTCATCACCAACATGGGTGACTGGTGTTCCACATCGGAGGTCAACCCCTCATTGGTTAGATCTAACCATAAACTAATCACTCTGAATATCCACATTCCGCCCCCACCCCTGGTCAAAGAAACCACCATGAAAAACTTTTCAAAAGCAAACTTCACATTACTTAAGACCGAGGTGGAAAGTTTCAAATCCCCCATGCTAAAGGATAACGCTGCCCAAGCTGCAAAATCCTTTACTAATGCACTCTACTGGAACCTACAAGAATGCATGGATCGTGCTATCCCAAGCAAAACCAAGACTCACTCCTCCAAGAAAAGGAAACCAGTCTGGTGGACCCCTGCCATAAACATTCTATACAATAGAAGGAGGAAACTAGTACAGAAAAGAGTAAAATCCCAAGAGGGGAAGATGTCTCTGATCAGTATCAGCAAGAAACTACAATCCCTCATAAAATCATCCAAGGCTAGCTTCGAAAAAAAATTGCCAAGGACTCCAAAGATAACCACAAGGCATTCTTTAGCTATGTCAAGAATCTAAGTGGCAATTCCCAGATCTGCTCAGAGTTAGTGCAGAATGGCAAAAAATACACTGAACCAACTGATATTGCCAACATTCTGGCAGACAGGTTCAGTGCAAACTTCGCCCCTCCGCTCATCCCCAAAAGGGCCCATAACCATACCAGAAGAATATAGTGCCCTTGAAATCACAGACACTCAAGTTAAAACAGCCCTCTCCAAAGCCAAAAACACAGCATCAGTGGGACCAGACAGTGTCCCAGGCTGTGTCCTACATGAGCTCAAAGGTGATCTAACCCCTCACCTAAACACACTGTTCAAACTCAGCCTCTCCACAGGCTATGCGCCCATAGAGTGGCGCACAGCAATGGTTATTCTGCTCCACAAAGGTGGAGCCACAACAGACCCCAGAAACTTTCACCCTATAAGCCTGACTAGCTTGGTCTGCAAGGCTATGGAGTGTATCATCATGGATTTCATTAACAGAGACATTGGGAACCTCCAAACACTGGACCCTACCCAGTTTGGCTTTAATAAGGGCAGATCATGCCTCCTAAACCTGGTGGACTTCTTTGAAACAGTTACCAAGGCTATAGATGAGGGAACGGTGGTCCACACAACCTACCTAGACCTCGCAAAGGCCTTCAACACCATTCCCCGTTCTGGTATTATAGATAAGCTCACCAGCCTGAACATAAATCCCTACGTCACAAGATGGGTTGCTAACTGGCTCATGGACAGAACCCACATGGTAAGAGTTGCTGGTGCTAGGTCTGACTCTAAACCAGTTACAAGTAGCGTTCCCCAGGGCTCAGTCCTAGGACCCCTCCTGTTCAGCATATACTTCTCAGAGGTACAGGCAAGCACAGGAGGACTATGGCTGACCAAGTTCGCAGACGACTGCAAACTAGGGGCTATAATTGACTCTCTGGCTGACTCAGACATCCTCCAAAAATGTCTCACTGAGACAGATACCTGGTGTCAAAACCACGGCCTCAAGCTTAATGCCAAAAAGTGCATAGTCACCACCTTTGGAAAAAACAACGTATCCACAAATTACCAAATAGGTGGAAGTCCCCTAAATACGGAAGACAAAATAAGGGATCTGGGGACCCAAGTAGAGAGTAATCTCTGCTTTGATAATCACATTGCCAAATTGGTTAGAAAATCCTTATATGTGGCCCACCTAATCACAAAAGGGTTTGCATCCAGATCAAAAAAGGTCATTGTGCCCCTCAATGCATCACTCATCAGACCCATCATAGAGTACAATGCCCCATTTGGGATGTACCTTACAAGATACCTGCAACAGCTGGAAAGACCACAGAAGTACCTCACCAAGAGGATCACTGGCCTCAAACAGATGCCCTATGCAGCTCAACTGAAAAAACTCCAGCTGTACTTGGTTGCATACTGCCTACTCAGAGGTGATCTCTGCCTGACATACAAGGCCATGTCCAACCCAGAATTGATGGACATGCTCCACCTAAAGAAAACCATATCCCCTTGAGCCACATGCTCTAGGGATCTAAACCTCACCACAACAATAAATAGGATGTGCTGGAGGGATAGGTTCCTGTCCCAGAGACTTCCCATGCTCTGGAACAAGATTTCAATCTACATTAGGCAGAGCTCCTCACTAACACTCTTCAAGAGAAACCTTGACGAGTGGCTGGGAAACAGGAAGTTTACCCCAGGGATCACTTCAGTGGCTCTGCTGGACAGAGGCACAGGGAACTAATCTAAGGGAGTGGCAAAAGCCAACACATTCTGGCTAGACTTATAAATGCCTTTAGGCAGATAGCGTAGTACCTACCTATGAACCTATGAACATGTTTATGGTAAAAGTGAGATAATGGGATGAGGGTATCCTCTTCCAGTTTAAATGCTTCTCCTGAGTGGAAGTAGATACAGCACTTCTGCTGATGAAGTTATATGTACCTAACATATGAGACACGTGCAAATTCAGCATTGCTGGATTTGAACCTCCTACTTATCTAGAAATCGCAGTATTAACCACAAGAACCACAGGAGAAGTCTGACTTTTATATTGAGAGTGTGCACTTATGAAAGGACAACCTGATTATTGTGTTGCAGAGAAGATGTTTATGGTAAAAGTGGAATAAGGGAATGGGGGAGTCCTCTCCCAGTTTAAATGCTTTTCCAGAGTGGAAGTAAATATGGCACATCTGTGATTGAAGCTATACATACCTGACAGTTAAGCCACATATGCAAGTTCACCACTGTGAGATGTGAATCTCCTACCTATCTAGTTACACAATAGAGCAGGAGGTTCAAATCTCACAGGAGTAGTCTGGGTTTTAAGGGAGATAGTTCACTTATCACAGGATGACCTCTTCAGTGTGCTGCAAAGAAGATGTTGGCATTAAAAGTTGGATAAGTGCAGAGGGAGCACATCTTTTGTTGAAGCTTTATTCACCTGACACTAGAACCACACCCTCAGTCACACACAAGTTCACCACTGTCAGATTTGAACCACCTACCTAACTAGTTACACAATCTAGAACACATAGTGTGAACTGCAAGCGCAACAGGAGAAGTCTGAGTTTAAAGATGTGAAAATACACATTTGTAAGTATTAAAACATCAGTGTTTCGAAGATTAGCTAGTGTGCATCAGGCTGACATTACAACACTGTGCTTGTGCTTTGTAATTATATTCTGCTCTGATAGCATCCATATACTATAAATCAAGTACATTATGTTACTGTGAGTGACATGTACCTGTTACACAGTATGATGTTTCAGTGACAATCACAATTGTAAAACAATTCATCCCAGGATGATTATATGCAAATCGTAACCATTTCTTTGTCACTGCCAGTTGTATTGGCTCATGCTAGGGCAATGTGCATTGACAATACAAACACTTCCAAAATATGACAGTGCCCTGTTGCATAACACAGATGAATTAAGTGTGAAAAGGCTACACACCATTCTAATGAAGTTGCAAATGTAACTGTTGGAGTGCAGACATACATTAATAGACTGAATTAACTGAGTCAACATTATTGTGAAATCCAGATACATTGGTTACAAAATTCCACTAACATAAACTGAAGTTGGACAACCTACTCACATAATTCTTCGTTGTAATTTTTTAAACTCTCTCCCTGAAGCATACTACTTGCAAGCTCATCTGTGCTGCTAATGACAAAGTATTAGTGTATGTGTAATGATATCCTGAGTTTTTGAATTTAGACTGGGAATTATCAGTAGTTTGTGGTGCTCCATGCTGACCTTAGCATCAATAGGCAGTACACACACAACCATGTCTGGATCTGCTGGAATAAAGAGCAGATATGTGTTATGGCCATGTTTCATGTGTCGTGATTTACTCATTTGTCATGACAGTTGCAGTCCTTCGCTCCTTATATTTATGATACAGGTGGATTATGAAACACATGCGGGACCAAGCATGTTATTACTGGTGGAAAAAAATGGTTTATGGAAACAGTATTGAATCAAGGAAGTTTATCTGAAGATACAGAAGGATTTGGAAGAATTGTGCATTTGGAGACAGAGATACATATACCGACATAGTAAGATATTAGTTTATAGTTCATTTCTGCTCATATTTGTGTTGTGTTATCTTGCATTTTTTGACCTATATAAATTTAACAAATTCTAATCTATGGCTTTTCCTAATGCTTCCAACTGTAAATGATTCTCAAGATTCTCAAGGGTAGGGATGGCAACAGCCTACATTAACATACAGAAATATGTACATCCTTTGAAACTCTGTACATTTCAGATGTATTGTTGTGTACAATAAATTGTTTCCAATATGGATGAAGACTGTGTAGGAGAGCAGAAATATGATGAGGACATAAGGAGGGTACTGCTCTTTGACAACACATGCAGCACATACTTACACACATACTATTAATATGTGAAAAATTAAATGTATGAAATACATATGGATTTGAACCCTTGAAAGTATATACCAAAAGTGACAGGAAGATTACCTAAGCTCACCTCATAGGAACACAAGAATTATTAAATTCAAATGACGTATTTGCGAGGACACTGATGACAATTTGAAGCAAGAGAAAATATAGACATCATGGGGGTGTATATATTTTTTTTTTTTTTTGTGGGAAAGGTGCCCATTTGTTTTTTTTTTTTTGGAGTGAGAAGAATGTTGGGGAAGGTGCTTAGGAATGAGAGAGCCAAGTAGGTAGAGGAGGTTAGGTAGAAGGTGCAGATACTGTATATAGGACATACAAGACAGACAGGGATGGTGATGGATACAAAATGTTGGGGGACGCCATGACTGGGAATAGGTAGGGGACATCAGAAGCACATCAACTTCCAGTATGAGAACAGTGAGAACCTAGTCCTCACCCTCAGAACTGTCATCAGAGTTTCCTGAGTCAGTTGCCTGGTTCAATGCCAGATGTGACATTGATTTGACAATATGATGGAAGACCTTTTGAACCCTGCCAGTTTAGGCACAGACCCCTCTGCATTACGTCCTCCACCAGCCCTGTCAGCTCCTGATGGTTGACAAAATCACCACCTCTAGTAGTACTGCTGCTGGTGATCACCAGCAACCGGGGCAGAGATGCCTAATGCAGGTGAAGCAGGTAGGGCAAGAGTTGTGGAGGTAATGCTGACAAGTTGTGGCCCAGATGTTCTGTGTATTTGTGCCACCTGTGGTGGTATTGCAGGTCAAACCACAGTAGTTGGTCTAGCTCCCTGTGCTGATGGCTATTTTGTTTTCAGCAGCAATGTATTACAAAAATAAATTGCTATACCTTAAAAAAATAAAATAGAGAAATAGGGTAGGGAAGAAAAAAAGAAGAGAATTAGATTGGTGTCAAGTCACATTATTTTATTATTCCAATACATAAACAAATGTGATAAATAAATATATATACCTTTGCCAAATGCAGATAATGTGGGAAGGCATTAATGTGTCATAAAAATAAATCAATCACAATGCTACGATATGACAAATAGAAACACATATTTGACTATGCCCTATCAGATATATGCTTTCAAAGTTAATAACTGCATTTGCAAAAAATGAATTAATGTCATGCAGTTAATTTTATATTATAAATACTATCCAATAATAAAATCTAATGTCTGTTTTTGAGTATTGAACCCCCACACAATTAAGTTGGTGGACTCATTGCCTGATGCAAGCACCAAGAGCTATTGGAGCAGGCATGAATACTTGATATAAAATTTTAGGTATGTCTGCTCAAGATGATATAGAGTGATGAACTGAAAATACGTCTCTGCCTAGCATTCAGACCTGATGCATACTTATTCCATTCTTTCTCAGGTGAGTTTGTCTCTCCTGATGTGCCTCATGGTTTTCTTCTAGATCTTCTGCAGCTGTACAATAGATAAAATAAAAAATATATGTGAAAGCATAAGGTCTAATTGTCTTGGCTGGCTAATCAATGCTATATCATAGACTGCTGATGGTTCACTATTCTTACACAACTGAGGGGTGTTTCCAGTCCTAAATTAATCTTCCCATTGGGTCAGGAGGTCCTACTTGCACCTCGTCATGTCACTGTAATGGTGACAACATTGCTCCCCACTGTGTAGAATGCCAATTGCACTTGAGAGATCCTTGGTCAAGGTATTACAAGCCTCATCCTTATATTGAGACCCAGAATAATCCCCTTGCATCAGCCTCTGGCTGTAGTGATTAATGAGGAGTGCCACAAAAACCCCAGAGTCCTCAACACCCCACCTTTGTGCTCTAAATGAAACACCATCCTCACTTTCACCAGCCATGTTAAACAGACACACAACCTTGCCAACTGAATTTGTGCAATTGAAAGCACAGCAATGGCTTGACAGACACTTTGGCAGTGATTACACCAAAAAGCATCAAAGGGATGAAATATAGTAATGAGATTTGGCCATGCGTGATGCTCAACCTGTTGACACAAGTTCCAGTGTTAAACACTGAAATGCTTTATGCTGTTTGTTATAATCTTTGTTGGTTAGATGAAAACTGGTATGACTTGTGACATTTTGGGCTGATGGGAATTATACACTAATAAGGTTAAGTAGTAACACTTGGGAATCAAACCCATGAAAAAAGAAGGATAAAATGTTAAACTTTGTTTATTGTCAGTGTCACAGCATACCTTACCTTTTAACATGAAAATTAGAGATATACTAATTTAAGAATGATTAGAGATAGACTTAAGAGATGCCTATAAGTGTGTGGCTTTAAGTAGTCATGGGACTATCATTTCAGAATTTCAGATGGATGGAGTTGAATGACCTGAGTAATACATGTTGGGGTATGTTACATACATACTTCACAAGACATCCTGGCATAAACACATGATACTTATGATATGTGATGAGTTGTAATAATTATAACAAAACTATTGTGAACATCATACCTCTGCAGATACATTTCACATTAAATATCATCATTGTCATGTTTAACATACATTACACACATTATACTGGGCTTATATAGCAACCATTAGTGATACATTTGTTTTAATAAACATACCCCAGGATTTAATAAAGTCCATGTAGGCACTGTGTAGGGCCTAAACAGAATGCATCCATGTTCTTGGTCACAGTTTCACCCTCAGCAGCGTGCCATGCATATTAATGATGGCGCATTGCCAAGGGACAGCTGAGGAACATGGTTATTGACTCAGTGTAGGGAGAGATGTAATGATAATCATGGCTGCAGATGAGTATAAGACTCCCTGCAATGTCCTTTGTTTCAGTTTATTTTAATTTTCTTTTCCTTTGTTTTATTTTTATTTTATTTTTTTAAAGAAGCGTGTTTGCGAGGTGTGGCGTGGAGCACAGCAATGCCAAGCTGCACTCACAAATAAGATAGCAGACACCTGACAGACATCTAAAAATAGAAACTGGATGTAATTATTTATTTATTTAAAGGTGTATTTAAGCATGTCTAAGCATGTTTGTGCAACGCGGTGCAGTGCTCAGCACTGCTTATAGGTAGCTCAGTGGTATATGTGAAGGTATTCTGGATTTCTTAATATCCTCATATCTAAATGGGTAGAGTTATGGCTTCATGTGCAGTAGGTCCAGGGTTTGAATACATGGAAGGAAAAATATATATTTAATTTGATACACATATTATGCATTTTTTTTAATAAAAGCTGGCCCCGCTGCACTTTGCTAAGCTCTGCTCAACTATGTTTAGACCTGCTAAGTACCGCATAAACATGGTAATGGCTGTCAATGTTTGTGCGCTACTCAGCTCTGCTTGGCTGGTTTGCATGCTGCTAAGGTCTGCTACGACTATGGTTCTGCCAGTTTACATACTTCTCAGCTCAGCTGTGCTGGTTTACACAGTACTAAGTGATGCAGTGCTTTTTTGAATGTTGCCCAATGATGTGTAAGGGTGGGAAAACAGCTGTTGCAGGGTGGTTTCCAAGGCTTGGAGTGTAAGGAGGAGGCCTGGGACCAGCTGGCCAGAGAACTCACCAGTGTCACTGGTATCCCCCGCACAGGTGAGCAGTGTCATCACCACCATGATGACCTGAAAAGATTGAAGAAAGGACTCTTGGACACTTGGGTCCAAGAAGCGAGGACAAGAAATGCCCCACAAGTATGTAAGTACTTTTCCTCTGTTTTACCAATATGTACTCTGAATGTCTGCAAAATTCATATGAATAATGGTGTGCTTCTCTCCCAATAGCTGCAGCTGAGAGGGCTCGCATTGTGGAGTCGCATGCTAGGCGCTTGGCCAGGTTGCACCATGAGTGTGATGAATATGAATATATTATGCTAACTGTAGTGAAATAAGCAAGAAAGAATAAAGCATCAACTGCAATAAAGTATATACAGTAGTGCAATAGAAATGTGAAACAATACCAATAACTGCATTAAAGTATATACAGTAAAGTTTGTAGTGCAATAAATGTGGAATTAGAGCTGTATTGCAATACAGGAATAATACCAACTGTACTACAATAAAAACACGAAACAATACCAACAACTGCATTAAAGTATATACAATAAAGTTTGTAGTGCAATAAATGTAGAATTCGATCTACATTGTAATAAATGAATAATGCCAACTGTAGTGTAATAAAAACATGAAACAATACCAATAACACCTAGCAAAATGGTGTACATCAGGATTGTCTTGTCATAACCATTGCAGTACAGCTGTATGCATTGAGGCTGAAAGGTAAGGAGCTGTAGTCAAGTATAACACTGCAATAGCTGTAGAATGCAAATCTAATGGCTGCAAATTACATTGGTTAACTCATATAAGTACTGTTCAAGGCTGTGTCTAGGCCAATATTGGTCACATAATGCTCTGTCATCCACAGACATCAGGTAATAAAGGTAAATGAGTGGGATAGCCCACTTCATGAGCTGATATTGTTTGTTGACTTCACAAATATGATATTGAAATATAGCTTTCCTACTATGTTTGTTATGCTTGTATTTCATGCATGTATGTTCAACTGTCACTGCAGTTTAGTATAACACTGTAGTAGTGCTACCAGGTCATATTTTGGTTCCAGGTAAGATCTAGGCAAATATCAGTCAGACAGTAATCAGCAGTGACTCTGTAAGTCAGTTTGTGAAATGGTCTATATGTAGTACATGTTGCCACACACAGTCCAGGGTTAAAATCCAGTGGTATATAGCAGTTAATATTATAGTAGCAGTCATGTAATGCTTACAGTTTCTCTCCACAGGAACTACAGGTAAATGGGTGAGGTAGCCCATATTATGAGCAGATAATTGTGTGTTTAGATGTCACAGACTGTAAAATCATTAGCAAGAATGTTTTCATCAGCATGTTCATTCAGAAATAAAATGTGTAATCCCAGTATAGCTTTATGCCCGGAGTTTCTGTTAAAAGTTGCTGCAGTCAATTAATACATTCTATGCAGATGTCTCCTGCAGTCACTGCTATTTGGTTCTATTCCCATGCCTGCCAACCAAGACATGACAGCTGTTTAGTGTCTGTACTATACACATACATGTGTCTCAAATGTCAAGATTTTACATTATGCAATTAATAGGTGTAATCTGTCTGTCACAGGATTACCATGGAAATGATTACCTAGATTGCAAAGTATCACCAAATCAGCCCACATAACACCTTGGTTGTTATATAGGTCCACCTGATGTGCAAGTGCTCTGTGTAGTTGTGTACCCATAGTTGTTACTGCTTGGCCCATAGTGTCCCATGCAAATAGCTTGAGAGGTATGTACATGCTACATCAGCTATAGGAGACTTGTAGTCACTGTGCACATAAACAAAATACAGACCTATAGAGTAGATAGTAGTGCTGTTATCATGGAAATAACCAGAAATGTTACTAATGGACTGTTTTTCTTTCTCTCCCCACCCCTTATCTTCATTTATTTCTTATTGTTATTCATTGGTTATGGTTTACTATTAACATATATTAGAGTAATTGTATTTTGGGACATGTGTTTTATTATTGTTATGTATTATAATGGTTGCATATTAACATATCTTAAATTACCTATTTTGTTGATGTTAGATTGTAACTGTTACTGGCATGCTGTTAACATATTGACTGTTCTGGTATGTATTGTTGTGTTTCACATAAGATGCATTGATATGTAATTGGGTTATTTCCAATGTTCTGCCATGCTGTTATTACTAACAATGCTTTGTTCAGAACTAACCTATACTTGTTGCTATACCTCCATTACCACTGCATGTCAGGGTAAGCCAGTTCCAGTTGATCCACCTACCTTGCCTTAACTGGCCATGGCACTAGGTCCTGGCACATCTGGGACACAGGCTGGTGGTGCCCCTTCTGCTTCTTGTACACCTCCTGTGACATCGGGTGGGACCACCTCAGGGGACAGGGCCCGGTCTTCCCCTGGGAGCAGTGGCACAGGGGCCATTTTTCACCCAGGATCAACTGCCAGTCATGGTGCGCAGGATTGTTCATCATAGCTATGAATGCCACCTGCGCCAGATTGAGGGCATGCTGGCGAATCTGGTGGGGCAACCTCACCCTGGCACTCAGCCTCCAGCACAGCCATGCTCAGGGCAGTGAAGAATCAGTGTCAACAGTATCATGGGTGGGGATATGAGTCATTCTGCTGCCATCTGCAAGCATGTGTGACTTGGATTCCAGAACACCTTCCCCATCCAAGATGTTCACCCACCTCATGTGTCACACACCTCCCCTGTCTGCTGTCTTGTCTGCCTGTGAATGCATCCTCTCCTACCCAAGTTACTTTTTCACAGGTACCTAAGTCCTTTCCCCAACATTCCACTCTCACCTGAATAAAAAAAAATGGGCACCTGTCTCAAAAAAAAAATATCGCCCTATGCATAGCTCTCTATTTCACACAAGTGTCTATTTGACACAAGTAATTTGGTCCATTTGGCTTGACAACAAAGTTATGTTGTCCTCACTCCTCTCTCTGGTGTTTTGGAGTTCAAATTCATCTACAAAATCTGTCAAAGTGCACAGCTGCTGCTGTACAGGAAATGGATAGCTATGGTTCTTTCCTATACCCTTCCAGCACATCCCTACCTACCTTTCTCTATGTTTTTCCCATGTTTGCCCCCATTTCACCACTTTCCTATGTCTCCTTTTTTTTTTCTTTATATTTTTTAGCACAGAGCTGCGTGACGCTCAGGGTCATGCAGCTTCACTTAGCTTAGCTAAATAGAGATCTAATGAGTATATGTGTTTATCAT
Source organism: Protopterus annectens (assembly GCF_019279795.1). Classification (NCBI taxonomy): domain Eukaryota; kingdom Metazoa; phylum Chordata; order Ceratodontiformes; family Protopteridae; genus Protopterus; species Protopterus annectens. Next base: position 670,109,091 of record NC_056741.1, on the reverse strand, counting down.
ATTGCAAGTCACATGTACAAAATAAACACCTCTGCCATGTTTTGAACCCAAACCCATCACAGCTGCAGCACACTGCATTAACCCACCACGCCACGCAAATCTTAATTAAAACAGGTGTTTTCATTAAAAATAGTGATTGCCACTTATTAAGCGTGTCTCAACGAAGCTGTACACCACTCCACACTGCGCAAACTGGAATTAAAAATTAATAGGAAACAGTGGAGTGTTCCTTGGACTCCAGTGAAATAATACACCACTAGAGCAGCCATAAACATAAAATGGATGTAAGTGAGGCCTGTGGAAATAGGTAATTTGCCCTTGTATGCATGTAGAAAGATATCTACTAAGGCATAAATGGCAAAAAAAAACAAGTTCAACCTGGGCCATGGTGCAGAAAACAGCCATAGAAAGACATGCACATACCAATGGATGCAGACAGTGTATGCCACAGCCTGTATGTCTGCACATATATCTTGCAAATAGACCCCACTGTAGCAGTGACTCAGTAGCTCAGTCTGTTAAATGCCTTGCATGTAGTACATTTCGTCACACACAGTCCTGGGTTCAAATCCAATCTATATTGCAGTTCAATTATATTGTTGTAAAGACAGCAGTTAATGACTAAGTCATGCAATCTTTATCTGCACTGGTTACTGCTAATTAATGAACTACTATTCAGTTTTGCAAGTCAAAGGGCTGCAGGTAGGGGCACACTGCACATATCTGTATAGCATAACTATATGTCACCTACTAATCTGTTATTGGCACTGTTGCATAACAGATGTACCTTAGTCACATGCCTCGATTGGACAGTAAAGGATACCCTTATCCTGGCTCTGCCATAATGACAGGACTGACACAGCTGCCACAGTTACATGTACAGCTTGCTATCTTCCAAAGTGTTCACACTCCCCCCTATGTGCTCTAGGCTGCAGCAGCAGCTGCAGCCTGTAGCACCCACGCCTGTATATAAAGGTAGCTAGTACAGACCTATCATACTTCCCAACCCCCTAGCACAAAGAATCCAGACACAGCTATACTTAATGGATGGGACAAAGGTCCAGAGATTGGGACATGTTCAGATTGCACATACAGATATAGTAAGTTGATAGAATAACAGCTATTGCATTAGCATACATATTCTGAGGGGTATGAAGTCTGAGACTCAAATGTGTGTATTCCATTACTGACCTCAACCCACAATGTTTGCTAGTAAATTACCAGATGACTGCAATGTCATGGGACACTGACCACACATATGAGGTGAAACTGTGGACATACCACATAAATCTGTACAGCTGACAGTTATCTGCACCTGTCAGCCCTGGGATTCAGGTTACTGGCTAAGGCTCTTGTCACCCCTATAGTGCCTTTTTTAGGCAAAGTTCAAAGGACAAAACCACACCATAACAGGTACAAGCATGCAAATACTGAAGGTAATGCTACTCAATGCTAGAAGTCTAAACCTCAAAATGCACTCTCCCGAGGCACTCCTAAAAACGGAGAACATTGATATCTGTGCAGTAACTGAGACTTGGTTCAAGTCTCCAGAGAGCACCCCTGCAATACCAGGCTACAATTCTTACCACACTTTCCTGCCACCAAACCAGGACTGAAACACTAAAGGTGGAGGAGTGTCCATATTCACCAAGGATATTCACACCACCAGGCTAGTTGCCCAACACAATGCGTCTGAAATTCTCCAGGTGCAACTAACACTAGGTAAGACTGCAATCCAAATTGTAGCTTGCTACAGATCCCCCACCATGCCCCAAGATTCTCACTACACCTTTCTAAACATATTGGAAAATATTAAGATACAACCAAACACCCTAATACTGGGTGATTTCAACTATCCTGCCATTAACTGGGAAAACTACTCGTGTACCAACAACTTTGCCCAACGGTTCTTGGAATTCATAAAGTCCAATGCCCTGGATCAACTAATCCATAGTCCCACCAGGGGCTCCAATATCCTAGACCTGGTCATTACCAACATGGGAAATCGATGCTCCACACCTATGGTCACCCCCTTGTTGGTCAGGTCTGATGATAAGCTAATCACCCTTAACATCCATATCCCACCCTCACCCCCTAGTAAGGAAACCTCCATAAAAAACATCTCCAAAGCCAACTTCATGCTAATCAAGTCAGAAATGACAAACTTCATGACATCCATGCAGGTGGGAACTGAAAGTTCAACTACTGAATCCTACACTAAGGCACTGTACGAGCATATCCACTCATGCATGAATTGTGCCATCCCATATAGAACCAAGATGCTCTCCTCCAAAAAAAGAAGCCAATCTGGTGGTCCCCTGCCATAAGCAAACTTTACAACAAAAGGAAGAAACTGTTGCAGAAAAGAGGAAAATCCCAGGATGCAAAAAACTCTCTTACCAGCCTCAGTAAGAAGCTGAGATCCCTCATAAAATCCTCCAAAGCTAGTTATGAAAATAAAATTGCCAAAGATTCCAAAGACAACCACAAGGCATTCTATAACTATGTCAAGAATCTAAATGGCAATGCTCAGATCTGCTCTGAGCTGCAACAGAATGGCATTAAATTTACTGATCCCAAGGATATGGACAATATCCTGGCAGGTCAATTCGGTGCCAACTTCTCCCCCCTCTCACTCTCTAAATGGCCCATCTCAATACCAGAAGATTGCCACATTCCGGTAATAATGGCCATACAGGTAAAAAACGCACTCTCCAAAGCTAAGAATACAGCATCCATGGGACCAGATGACATCCCAGGCTGTGTATTGCATGAACTACAAAATGAACTGGCACCTCACCTAAGTGTCATGTTTAATCATAGTTCACCTCAGGCTTTGTGCCCACTGAGTGGCCCACAGCTACAGTTATCTCACTCTACAAGGGAGGATCCACCTTGGATCCCGGGAACTACCACCACATCAGTCTGACGAGCCTACTCTGCAAGGCCATGGAATGCATTATCATGGAACTTATAAACAAAGACATTGGCAACCTTCAAACACTGGATCCCACCCAGTTTGGGTTTCTGAAGGGCCGATCCTGTCTCCTAAACCCGATTGACTTCTTTGAATCAGTCTCCAGAGTTGTGGACGAGGGTAAGGCGGTCCACACAGCCTATCTGGACCTTGCTAAGGACTTTGACACCATCCCCCACTTTGGAATCATAGATAGACTTAATAAGCTGGGCATTAATCCCTACATAACTCGATGGGTTGCCAACTGGCTTACTGACAGAATCCACACTGTAAAAGTAGCCAACGCCAAATCCAGCTCCAGACAAGTGACAAGTGGAGTACCTCAGTTTTCAGTCCTGGGACTGCTCTTGTTTGGCATCTACTTCTCTGAAGTACAGGCCAATACTAAGGGACTCTGGCTAACAAAGTTCGCTTATGACTGCAAACTGCTAGCCATTATTGAATCCCCAAATGATGTGGATACTCTACAAAAGGGCCTTACAGAAACAGATGCTTGGTGCCAGAGCCATGGGCTCAAGCTCAATGCCAATAAATGTATAGTTATCCCCTTTGGGAAAAAAACATGTACCCATGAATTACCACATAGGTGGCGGTACACTAAACACCAAAAGTGTGATAAGAGACTTAGGGACACATGTGGACAGTGGTCTCACCTTCAATACCCACATCATCACAAAAGTCAGAAAATCCTTCTATGTGGCACACCTCATCACTAAGGACTTTTCATCCATAAAAAAGGAGGTCATTGTCCCACTGTACTCATCCCTCATTAGACCCATTATAGAATGCAATGCCCCATTTGGTATGTACCTCTCAAGACATCTGCATCAACTGGAAAGGCCACAGAAATACCTCACTAAAAGAATCACAGGCCTAAAGCAGATGCCCTACGCTGACCGCCTTAAAAAACCCCAGCTATACTCTGTTGCATATCGTCTACTCAGAGGCGATCTCTGCTTAACATACAAGGCTATGTAAAACCCAGAGCTATTGGACATGCTACACTTAAAGAAATCCCAATCCCTCAGAGCCACACGCTCCAGGGATCTAAATCTTGTCATCACAATAAACAAAACATGCTGGAGGGATAGGTTCCTGACCCAGAGACTCCCCAGACTCTGGAATAGACTGCCCATACATGTCAAGCAGAGCGCCTCTTTGGCCCTCTTCAAAAGGAACCTTGACGATTGGATGGGAGAAAGGAAATTCACCCTGGGGATCACGTCAGTCACCCTGCTAGACAGGGGTCCAGGGAAGTAAATAGTGTGGGAAGAAATAGCCAAGGAATTGTTATGGCTAGGCTTGTATAGGCCCTTGGGCCGATAGCCTAGTACCAACCTATGAACCTATGAACATATACCTACTCTCTGAGATGCTGTAGTCTCCACACCTCAGTAATGTCCATCTTAGCTAAGAAAGGGGCCCAGGTATACATGAAGACCTTATATATTGCACTGTGGTGGCATGTCATTGGCTAATGATAGGGCAATTCAGCTGTTTTGGCTGCAATTACCATATTAGAACCACAGACTGGTGCAGGGGCAAGTACCTGCTAATGAGCAGTACCTAAAAAGGCAAGCAGCTGGTTATGAGGTACTAGTTTGTATGAGACTTACCTCATGCAGACAGCATATTTTCAAAAGATTACCAGAAGCAAAGTTCAACAAAGGAGTACTGCACTCAACCAGGTATGTAATTGATTTCGCCATATAACAGTATGCAGATGAAAGGATGGAGGTACAGGGAATAGGGATTACAACAGTATGCCTGTCTTAGATCCGTTGATACTCAGCTGTCCTACACCTACAGGCATGCCTCTCAAATGTCCCTGATTTCCACTCACATCTTAGCTCTGTCCCTCTTGTTCTCTCTTAGAATGGTTGGCTGTTGTAGGGCAGCTAGTGCATTACACATAATACATAGAGACAATAAGTAAGGGAGTATACTCTTGTAACATGAGATGATGTACACTAATTCACCTCCTCTCATTCTGTCAATGTCTCACATAAATAGTTCGAACATTTTAAAGTGTCCCTGATTGTCATGATGTACTCTGGCTAAGTCCATGATTCTGTTTATGTTGTTCCCTGTCTGGTTGAGAGCTACACCCTCGAAAGAAGTTCCTATTTTAGCTATTGGTTTGCTTTAACAGAAGTGTGCGAAGTACTGATTGTTCAATTAGTCATTTAGCATGGTATATATTTACGCCCTCAATTTGTTTGACTGTTTGTCTGAAGAAGGAAACGTACTGGCGTTTCCGAAAGCGCTCACAATATTAAATATTTTTAGCTTTTAGCTTTTGCTTATTTTGCCATTTTTTCTGGTTTAAATTGAGAGCTACACCTAGCATAGCTGTCAAACTGTTACAGCAAGAAATCTGAACAAAGTCATAATTAATGGAGGGATAAAGGCCCAAAATTAGGGACTCTGTAACTTTTGCTCAAAGTAAGAAAGTGAATGGAATAACAGATATTACAGTATCATCACTGTGTTCGGAAGGGTATGATGTCTTAAACTCAGATGTCTGCCTTTATTTTCTGATAGCAATCATTGATGATTGGCCAACTTTTTGTCAGAAATCCACAATGTTGTGAGAAAATGACCAAAAGTATGATGCAAACATCTTGACATTCTGCAAACATATGTATAGTTGAGAGGTATAATGCCTACAGGGAACATATTCTACAGCAGGTTTGCATTGTTTTCTGTCATTGGTGTTGCTGGACCGCCCCCATATAGTGGTTGTAATAGCACACTGCTATTTGTCTGGCAGTGGCCATTATACATAGCAGTGGGAGGTTGCTCGTAGGGGACACACCACAGTACACTGCAGTGCTGGGTGTAGGAACATACAGCAGAATCTGTCACGGCACACAGGGTCATATCCCCACAGTGTTACTATCCTGTTGGGATCTGCACATGTAGTTACCTGCCATACTGTGGGGTATGATGTGTGTGGGAGCAGTGGGTAGGGCAGGCCATTATTGGCTTGCTGAATCTGTACAGAGTGGATGTCCATGTATCTGGTCCTGTAATGTGTGCCCCTTTTGTTGTCTTTCAGGAACCATGTATTGCAGACAACATGCCCCCTTCTCCAATGCAGAGAATGAGGTAATAGTGGATGCACTAAAACAACATCATCAGATGTTGTTGTCAGGGGGAGGCATAATCATGAACAACAGGCAGCATTGTAGGCAGACCTTGTGCAGGATGTCAATCAGATTGTCCAGCAGGACAGGACCTATGAGCAGGTGAGATACAGAGCCACAGATATGGTGAATGCTGCATGACAAAGGGCAGCTGATGTTGCCAGGGATCATGCCACCACCTGTGGAGGGCCTGCAGTAGTAGAACCATTCTTGGCCACAGAGGAATTCCTGGCAAACCTAGAAACACATGACAGCTCCCAGTCTTCCAACACCATACTTTGTGGAGGTGGGTGCCACAGTGTCCCCAGCAGAGGAGTATCCAGGTAAGCTTACTTTGTCCACCATTTTAACACTTTATCAGTCATTGTGGCAGGCTGTACATACCTGTACATGGGTGTCAGGTCTATCTGCATTGGAGGGGTTGGGGTTTAAGCTCAGTTGTGCACACATACTCTGACTCTCAGCAATACAGTAAGTAACAGTGGCTACAGTACAAGTGGATATATGCACATATTACCCTGTAGTACTGCAACATATGATGGTGCTGACAATAGCTCTCCCTCTCCTTTCATAGGTCTATCAAGAGTTGCTCAAGCCTGTGGTCCAATACCTGGTAAACATGATACTGTTGTTTTATGGATCATATATACCCTATGAAAGATAAGGGCTGCCATATTGTACTAAGTACAAATGTTGTATTTAGCCAGATTAGAATATTTGTATGTACCATTGTGGAACAATTGACTATAGTTCATAGACTAGGCAATCACAGGTGTGTATTTGAATGAACATTAACATATTTGCACTTGTAGCTAAGAGCAACTACACAGCCTGATATACATGAGGCAAGTAATCCAAAATGTCTGTTCATACACAAAACAAGGCCTATAAATGCCCTTGGGAAGATAGCCTAGTACCTACCTATGAACCTGTGTTACATACCTGAGGCAGTGACACTACATATAATTCTCAAGACAGGCGCACTGGGTTTAATGTGCTGTTCTATCACATGTAGTGTCATATTGCATACCTTACTGGTAAATTGCAGAGGCATATTTAACTGTCTGTAGCTGATGTGCATGTTATAAAGGCTTTGCCAGGTATGTGTATGTTGTTGTGAGGTTATCTGTTGAGAATGGGAGCAGAGATGAGAAGATGTGAGACTGGTAATGCAGTTGTGGATCCTCAGCTGTATAAGTCTGTGTGGATTACCATACATAGAAGTACAGATAGTAATGGACTGCTTTTGTCCTGGTTTTCACAGGTGACCGGGTGGGGGTAGTATTATATGTATTTGGCGTACATAGTGCTACATACACTACTCATGTGAGTGGGGATAGGGACAGACAGAATGTATACGTAGCTGTCTGTATGTACACACGTATTTCCACATAGCAGGTCTTTGTGATGCAGAGGTAACAGAATTGCGCTCAAGTTAGCTAAATGTAGGAGCATGCCCAGTGGGACTGTCAGTATGTACAAGGTGACTCCAGCCCTGAGCTACCTGTACTCCAGTCTGGGATTTTGTGTGCTACAGGCCTTGGCAGCTGCACCTGTTTCCACAGTACAGCATGTCCCTGAACCGGTCCATGGCATTCCCCAGCTGTCTGCTGTACGTAATATGTGACTGGGGTACATAATGTAACACTACACATAGGGTGATATTCTGCATACCTCTCACTGTACATGTTTTTGTGAAAGTCCAGCATTTCACTTCATATGTCTGGTCTGCTCCTCCCATGTTTGTGGTGTTCCAGTAACTTATTGTATAATGCAGTCACTGAATAGTACTAACTACAGACACATTTGGGTGCTGGACCTTACATCCTGCAGATATTCTGTTGTGATGCAACCTGCTGTTATACTAGCCACCTTCCAGATTAATCAGAACATGTGTAATGTCTATCTGTAGTTATGGCCCTTTATCCCCCCATTTTCTCTGACTTTGTCCAGCTTTCTTGCAGTAACAATTTGCGGGGTCTGACAGTCTGTGGGAATACCACCATACAACTACCTCACATGAAAAAGATATGGATGCTGCCACATTCAAACCATCAACACCATCACCCATGCTAATGTCTCTAGCGCACTGAGTCACAAAGGCCACCAGACAGAGATGTGTTATTCATCATACAATCAACAGCATACAGACATACATTATCATCCCTGCATTACATGTGACATTCAACTTTTGCCCAAGTTCTGTGTCACAGCCCTGAGGTTAGCTGGTCTGCTGATACATCAATGCTGACATACTGTTACAGCAACTGTATAGGAACACTGATGTGATGGGGGTGGGGGAAGAGCAGCCCATGATCTGCTGGCATAGACAGTTGTGTGACTGCCCTGTGACCCCACTGTTTACCATCTCCCTTGACTAATGTAGTGGATATTCCAGCCATGAGGCCTAGAGAATATTATGGAGCACATACTATTGGACTGGGTACATGTTATCCCATGTGGCTGTTAGAGATCCCTAAGTAGCCAGGTAGCCCACTATATTCCCTTACGTACATGTGGCAGGTTTATACACATGTTCTAGTACCCCTTACAAGTGGTGTATGGGTGAGGGACTTAACTTGCGAATGCAGCAGTTGACAGACCTGTAGTTCAGGGCTGACTCTGATGCACACAGTACACAGCCAATACATGGTTAGGTACAAGTTGTATGAGCTGGGTGGCATCATTTTTACTATATGTATGTGAGTAAGAGTAAGGTGTCAGTCTCTTGGGCCCTAGGTTGTCAGTGCATGTGCTAAGCATTGTCTTTTGGTCAATAGCAGGGCATATTGGGCATGCCTATATCTGCCTACAGGGACATCCTCAGGGGGTTCCTCCTCCAAGTCCTCTTGTGGGTGTGGCTGTGGAGATCTAGGCATGGGTGGGGAGCTGAGTGTACCTTCCCTTTGCTGATCTTGCTGCAGCTGTTTCCACAGGATCACACTGTGTAACATGGCACATACTGTGAAAATCTGTGCACATGTGGCTGGAGAGTACTGCAGGGCTCCACCAGATGTATCGAAGCACTGGAACTGTGATGTCAGCAGCCCAAACACATGGTCTATGATGTTCCTAGTTTGTGCATGTGCCTCATTATGGCATTCTTCTATGGGTGTGTGCGCATTTCTGATGGGTGTTATTATCTGATGTTCCAGTGTGTAGCCAGCATACTCCAGTAAATGGCTGTGTGGGATGTCCCCCCTGGCAAACATCTGGTACAGCTATGATGCATGCCAGATATGGGAGTCATGATAACTGCCAAGGCTGTCAGCACACACATTCATGATAATGTCCTGGGAATTGCACTCAGTCTGCCAGTTGATGGAGTGATACCCCTTGCAGTTGATGAAGATTCTACCCTTCTTGCCTTAATGTGTACATGAGTGCAGTCTATGGCACCCAGTACCTCAGGGTAGAATGCTACATGGTAGAGGTGTTGCATATTGCTGGCCCTCAGTTCACTGGCATGTGGTAACATGGCATCCAAGAACTGGTGGAGTACCCTGGATGCTGATGCCTGCGAGACCCCTATCATGTCCCCATTTGGTCTTTGGAAAGTACCTGTGGCTTGTATCCTTAGAGCTACACATAACTTTGTGTCCACTGGGATGGGTTCCCTACTGTTGGCTCTGGGTCTGGGTTGAGGGTGGCACAGGTTAGTGAGTTGTTGTAGTATGTCCCTATCCACCCTGTAGCACTCTACAATCTCTAGCTCATGTAGCTCCTGGAAGGTTACCCTGGACATGAACACTCTTTTCTTTCTCAGTCTAGGCAGCAGCAGGAGAACTGACCTCAGCGTTTAGCACATAGAGATGTTGCAGACCTGCCCCTAGCATTCCTTCAGTTAAAATTCTCAAGTCTGTACTCCACTGGTACACAGTTTGAGAGAGAAATCAGATTGTAGGGTGTATGCATGCTTTATTGGGCTCTGCTGCAGGTGTAGGCTGTGTGATTGGCCACCTGTGATGCATTCCATCTGCCAAGTACATCATTAAGAACATTTAGTGGCTCTAGTTTAAGTAAATCGGCAATTAATATATCGTTGGCTTTTGGATACACTCAGCACAGCTGTGCACCACACAAACTCATGGAAACAAGTGCCGCAAAGGTAAACAAAGCTCAGCAGTCATTGTACACACACCCTTGACAGGACAGGCTCAGCTTGGTAGAGTACTGCACAAACATGCTGAAATACATGTCCCAAAGGTAAACAAAGCTTAGCAGCCAGTCTACACAACCCCCCTGATGAACACAGTGGCACACCACACAATCAGGTACAGCTGAGCTCCACTGAGCATACAAGTCCTCAGACACACATCCCTGTTGATGTCAGCTACCTCCTCTGTGGACATCGACACAGTTCAGTGCCTACACGGAAGGGATATGCAGACACAGATACCCATTTGTGCTATTCGGTAACCCCAACTCATTTGCATAGGGCTCCATGCACACAACCTGGAAACTACATTGTTCCAGGCCCTACCTTATTAGCAACAGCACCATTCCACCATTGTGGATACTTCACAGAGGGTCCCATACTACAGTTCTCTCATAACTATGACATTTATTTTTTCCACTATTTTTTTATTTTTTTCATAACTTTATCTTTGCACACTGTGACACACTGCAGAAACATAACTAGATCATTAAAAAATAAAATTATTTTAACTTATTTCCCTTACGTTTCTGGACACATGGTAGATAGTTTAGCACATATCTGTGTCTACCATGCAATTTTTGTCCATCTGACTACACTTTTACAGCCCCTGTTGTCTGTTTAAAATCCTGTATATGGAATTTTTAGTGCACACTATGGTCACCAACATGGGGTCTGCAGGACTGCCCTTCTGCTTGCTGGATTACACTACCTCCCTCATTTGCATGAAATTCACCTCCTTATGAGGTAATTTGCATGCCATGCATGCTTCCATGTTGCTGCGTGTGAGCACGACATCCAGCTCTGTTTACTAGATCGCAAACCTGCTTACTTTCATGTAAGCAGTCTGCTACGATGCCTACATGTTAAATAAGACCATGTAGGCTTTATTAAATTCCCCCTATAGTTATGTAATCATTCATATTTACTGTTGCATTCATAATCAAAATGTGACAAATTACATTCTGACTCCTTCTGTAAAGTGTCTGTAAACTGGATTCAACCTATGCATTACCTATCTTCTTTTCCTAAGCTCACTGCACCTTGTACCACAGAAAATGTTAGCTGACAGGTGCATTTTTTTTCACTCAGTACTGTTCAGATTGCTGATGGTCACACACTGGCACCAGGGTAATTTATGCTACAGAAGCAGCTTCAAATTAAAATTTTCACATTTTTCCTTTGGCCATGAACCATGTTTGTGTGCTGCCAGGCAATGTGCAAATGCAAAAGGAAGTAAAAAAATTGAAAACAATTCAAAGGAAAAAAAAAAACAATCAAAGGGTATATCTACCAATGACAGAGCAAGAAGTGCATTACAATGACACATTCATCCTTCTCATATCTTCTTGCAACATCAGACCTTTAATTTTTGACACATTCATCCTTCTCATATCTTCTTGCAACATCAGACTTTTAATTTTTGACACATTCATCCTTCTCATATCTTCTTGCAACATTGGACCTTTAATTTATGTCACACATTTATAGGGCTTTAGGTAATGCCAACTAATGGAAAAGGAGAAAGACAATTGGTGACATTAGATCATTTTTGACACAGCACATACAATTAACAGTGACATAATTTCAAATGAAATATCTGTCAGGATTACTGCTTGGGTGATATGTTGAAGTAATCCATCATATCTGACAATTTTTATGTCATATTACTGTTTTTGTATTATTACAAGACGTTGTCCTGTTCGATTCTCAGCTAGAGCGTCTTCTGTGTGGAGACATGCATGAATGGGCGTACCTTTGTTGAAGGTTGTGCATCAGGGCCAGCAACTCAGCACGTAAAAATCTACTTCCAATCATTAGTGGACCGGAGTTCTGCTGTGGTGACCCCTAACCGGGAAAAGCCAAAAGACACAACAACAACAATTTAGAAAGCTTCATATTTCATTTTACACACATCACATGTTGTTAGCAAAACTGAGAATAGTTGAGCTTCCAGCAACAATACATTCATGTAGCAAAATGTGTGTCAATATTTATTCTGATCCCCACTTAATAAAATTATTTGTAACTTGGATTTAAGCCCTGCATCACTTTTCTTTTTTTACAATCACTGCACACACACCTTATGCTATAGAGAAAGCTAGATGACAGGTGCATTTTGTTAACTCTCTACTATCCATCATGTTGATGGCCATGCAACAGTGCCAAGCTTAGTTTGTAATACAGAAGTCAGGCCAAATCAAAATGTTCACTTTTTTTCCTTTGTCTGTGAACCCTGTTTGTGAGCTGCTGAGCCATGTGCAAATGCAAAAGGAAAAAAATAACTTGTATTGCAAACATAGTTAAATGATATATCTAGTAAGGAACTTGGCACTTATAGCATTAACATCACACATTCATCCTTTTCACATCTGCTTACCACATCGCAAGTAGCATTTAGGTTACATATCATCAGGAATTTGTGTAATGACAATTGTTTAGAAAGAAGACACACTGAGAAAGACAGGAGGACATTCTTGGCACAGTAGATACTCATGACATAAACGTTTACAATAAAATGTTTTACTACCATGATGAATAATTGTGAGATATGGATAACTTCTCCAGCACATATGACACATATGCCCACTTTACTCATGTTACTGTTTTTGTGTTATCACACTTTACATCATATGTTATAACATCCATAGCACACATTGTTATAAATAATGAGAAGAGGTGAATTAACAACACATTTGTGATATCAATTCATAGCGACTACAGGTTAGACTTTTAGCATTTATCACAGACATTAACCTGTTCATTTGATATACTACATTGTATAGCAATAGTTATGGTGAACTGAGTCTTAAAAATATCTGTAAACTGAATTATGCAGCCTCCTTTCCTAAGTTCACTTGACTTACACTGCGTGTTAAAGAGCTAGCTAGCTAACAGGTGGAATTTTTTCACTCAATACTGTCCAGAGTGCTGACAAAAGTGCACTGTCTAGCACTAGCCTCAATTGTGGTACTGATGGCATTCCAAATTATTTTTTTTTACCTTAGAAAGTGAATTCTATTGCAGTTCTAGAGACTGGTGCCAGGCAAGAGTACACAATTCCAAATGGTGTGCAAAGGATAAAAAGAGAAATAAACAAAGAAAACATGAAACAAGTAGTTAAAATGCATATTTGTGATGTTTCTTGAACTTTATTGTCTTGCATCATGAACTTCCTTTTCTAAGTACTTCATAGCATAATCTACCACTACAACAATATATTTCTTACTTTTGGAACTTGGAGAACCCTGGAGACATACAGTTTCCATAGTTACACTCAGAAACTGTCTTTCAATAACAGGCAAAAGAATCAAAGCAACTTAGGCTTTGCCTTCAGCCTTGCCAACCTTCTGGGCTTGCTCACAGGCCCTGCAATATACTGTCGCATTCTGTGTAACTCCAGGCAAATAAAGTTTCTGCATAAGATATCTTGTAGTATGTTTTATGCTCCTATGACCCGCAAAAGGAATATCAAGGGCTATGACCAAGTGCAAGTCAGTAGGTCCTGGGTACTATTAATTGCTGTGTTTCTTCTTTTTGTTGCCCTCTTTCAATGGTTCTTTTCATCTACAATTCTTTGCCCAGTATATGGACTCCATTTGCCCTTGAATATCTGAAGCCTGGTTGGCTACCTCTCTCAAGCCCTGTGAAATAGGGTCTGAGAACTGAGCCTGCATTAACTCCTTCTTAGTGACCCTCCCCGGCTCCCCTTCCAAAGGAAGTCTGGCATTATCTACCAGTGGAGCATAGGTTCTGACAGCTGTTACTTTCCTCTCCTCTAAAAGAATCACCTTCCAAGGAAAGCTCAGTACCTTTCAACTGCTGTGGCTCAAACCCTGGCTCACTACTACTGAGGTAGCTACATTATCAGCCAAAAATGGAGGCTCCAGCTGGTGTCCATCTTACACTTTCCCCATAAGGTTGCATTTTGTTTTCTGTACACTGATATGAGGTACTGAGTTCCTAGATAATGTAATTGTGAAACTAATGATGTAGTTCATATGACTGAATGCTTTGCTTGTGAATCACTTTGTACAGCACATACTACTAGACAGCTTAAGGTTAGAATTTATGGGCACTGCAGTGCCATATAAAAGGAAAACAACAAAAACACATGGGACCAGATTTATGAAAGCTTGCACGGAGTGCAAGAAGAGTGTAGGAGCTCACGGAGGCAATATGTCTGCCATGCGATCCAGGTTCAGCCAGCAGGGGTGTACACAAGAGCTGTTAAAGCTACTCTTGCATGGACAGCATCATGGCATGCAAATTAAAAACATGCTACATATTGAGTGAAGATTCTTTTCTTTTCTTAATTGTTTTAAATGATCTCTTACTTTTATACCGGAAAAACTCCTGAACTGAGCTGAAAGCTAAGCAAATGAGGTAAATTTGCAATCCAGGAAACACTAACCTGTCCGTGGAAGATTAGTGTTATCTGCAGAAATGTACTCTGTTGGTAACGGAGTACCGTTCTGTAAATAGCTAAACAGAGCTATGACAGCTCCAAATAAAGGATGCATACAGTTGAGGAAGCATGCCGATGGCCAAATATAAGGCCATTGGCATTTATAAATGTTTAAAATTATTAAAATCTAACTTTTTTCCCCCCGATCTCCGATGTTTAAGCATAGCGCAGCACCGAGCAAACATGCGGCGCTTTAAAAAACAAGAAAATAATTTAAAAATAGCCAAAAATAGCCATTTTCACTAAATAGCTTATCCTGCCATGCAGGTGAATGGCAGGCTGAAGACAACATGGCCACTGAGTAGTGGTTGCTAAGGGGGGAAGCTCAGTGTGAGAGATGTAACCATGCAATAGTAGGCAATCCTATGCAAATGAGGATAAGGATAGTGAATCCCAATTTTCCCCAGCATGTGACCCATGTCCCAAGAGTGTAAGTGTAGGAGCATGTGAGTAGTAGAGTAGAATATAGGTAAAATCATGAGGGGGTGTGTCAGAAAGGCTGTAAACTTATTGGAGCACAGTGTCTTGTGTTTACCCTGAGTTGCTCAGGATTGCAAGATGCATGTCTACAGTCATCCTTTTTGAAAACCAGAAACCAAAGGTGTATGCTGTGAATATATCTGAAATTTCTTGCAAACGTGCACACAGCATGTGCGCGCATGTACCCTCGTTTGCACGGCGCTGCCCTGGATGGAAAAAGAAAGGGAAAAGGAAGGAAAAGAAGTAGTAGGAAGTTAACCAAGGAGAACTAGCAGAGCTGCCAGGTGAAATATATCAGAATCAGCCAATTACACAGGTAGCAGACTAGCCCAGCCCAGCCCAGCACTTTAAACTCTGCAAACAGCATTCTGCCCTGTTTTTTTCCAAAGAACTCTGCAACACTGCAGTATATAAAGAGGGAAAGCTGTGCCTGCAGGGCTTCCATGAGACACTTTGCATAGACTTATCAACATTTCTACATATAGGGGGGACAGCTATTCTTTGTACATTTCTACCCGGGGGCACACCTGATTGTTACTGTGGGTGTACGTAGGATGAGGGCTTCACCTGACACTTATACACATTTGCTAGGCCTGCACTGCTATGTAAGGTACACCATTTCAGTCTGTACTGTTGCCTATCATACTGGCTTGAGGCATACTACTGTACTACATATCTTAGCATCCAATATCACGTATATTAGATTGCGACTTCATAGCCTACCCAACCCACATCACACCGCCTGGTCTGCTGTTCTCTGTCTGCATAGGCCTTTGGGGGAGGTTACCCATATGCCTCTTTAGGGGCATGATACAGCATTTCTTTGTGTTTGCATTAGTGTACAATTGTCCTGCTGTGTCTGTGCCAGTGAAATGCTGTCATGGCTTAGTGATTCAGTATTGTGACTATAGTGCACAGTATCCTGGGTTTGAGCCCTGTCACTGCTTTTTATTTTCATGCTGGGCAGACCAGACTGCTTAAGGAACAGTAAAGCAAATATGAGCATGTTTACCTGACTTTGCTCAACTTTGCCCAACTTTGCCACACCTTGCCCAACATTGCTCAACGTTGCCCGACGTTGAGCTAGTTAGCGCGGGCAATTTTATTTACATATACTAAATAGTGGTAAAAGCTGCTTAGCTCTGCTTTATATTGCTCAAAACATGGCAATCATGCCTCAGGTGGTGCTGCAGGGCTGCCTATGTCCGATGCACGTAGTACACTCCCTATACATGTTTGAAAACAGGTAGTGTCAAGTTAAGCATCCCTTTTATTTTATGTGCGAGTCAGAGAGAGGTATAATTTCCAGGGTTCCTACTGAGCCAGTGTATGTGCTATGTGTTGCCTCTTTGCCAAGGCCAAGGTATACTGGGCACACCTCCTTCTGCCTACTGGGGCAGGCTCAGGTTATTCCTCCTTTGAGTCACGCTCTGCCTGTGATGGCCTTGGCAATGGTGGGGGGCTGTTTGGTCCTGCCCCATGCTGTTCCTGCTGCAGCTGTTTTTGTAGGATCATATTGTGTAGCATGGCACATACCATGACAATTTGGGTACATGTAGTTGGTGAGTACTGCAAGGCTCCACCAGATGTGTCCAGGCACTGGAACCATGACTTGAGCATCCCAAACACATGCTCAATTACATTTCATGTTTGTGCGTGTGCCTCATTATGGAGTTTTTGTTCAGGTGTGTGTGTATTTCTGATGGGTGTCATCAGCTATGGCTCCAGTGCGTATCCAGCATCCCCCACTAGGTGACTGTCAGGGATGTCCCCATTGGCAAATGTCTGGTACAGCTGCGTCAGATGCCAGATGTGGGAATCGTAGTAACTTCCAGGGCAGCCAGCACACACATTCAGTATTATGCCCTGGGCATCGCACATGACCTGGCAGTTGATGGAGGGGAAGCCCTTGCGGTCGATGAGGCCCTACCCCACTCACTGGCTGGTGCTTTGATGTGTATGTGCATGCAGTCAGTTTAATCCACTACCTCAGGGTATTCCGCTATTTGCTGGAAGAGACACATATTACTGGCCAATGCCTCACAGGAATTGGGGAAATATACATGATCACTGACATGTGCTGACATGGTATTCAGGAACTGGTGTAGTACCCTGGATGCTGATGCCTGTGAAATCCCCATCATATCACCAGTTGGTCTCTGGAATGTACCTGTTGCTATTATTCTTAGGACAACACATACCTTGGTTTCCACTGGGATGGGTTCCCCTCTGTTGGTTCTGTGTGTGAGGCGTGGCCTGCACAGCTCAACAATTTGCTGCAGGAGGTCTCTGTCCACTCTATAGTGCTCCACTATCTCCAGCTCATGTAGCCCCTGGTAGGTTACCCTGGGTCTGTACACTCTTCTCCGTCTCCTCACTGTGGGTTGCTCAGCAGCATTTGCAATGGCACCACCCTCAGCATCTTGCACATGTTGGCTTATAATAGCAATGGCAGCCCCTAACATTTATTTGTCTGAGTTAAGCTTTTTAAGTTTTCACTCTCTTTGTATACTGCAGTGTTACAGTGTTTTTGAGAAAAACATGGGGGAATGTTGTTTACAGAGTTTTAAGTGCTGGGCTGGGCTGGGCTAGTGTACTGCCTGTGTAATTGGCTGATTCTGATTTATTTCACCTGGCAGCTCTGCTAGTTTTCCTTGGTTAACTTCCTACTACTTCTTTTCCTTCCTTTTCCCTTTCTGTTTCCTCAAGGGGCAGCACTGCGCAAACAAGTGCAAACACGCGCACACGAGCGCACATGCGTGCACACAGGCTTACACAGGCTTAGAAGAGTGCACATGCCGCACACAGGCTTAGACAGGTTTACAGGCGCGCACATGCGCACACACGGTGTAAGCACGTTTGCAATAAATTTCAGTGATATACACGGCGTACACCTTCGGTTTCTGGGTTTCAGCTAGGACAACTGTAGACATGCCTCTTCCAATCCTGAGTAACTCACAGCAAACACAAGGTACTCTGCTCCAATAAGCTTACAGTCTTTCATACATACCCCCTCATGATGTCACCTATCTTCTACTCTACTGATTCCCTACTCCTACACTTACACTCTAGGGACATGGCTCACATGCCAGGGAAAATTGGGATTCACTATCCTTATCCTCATTTGCATAGGATTGCTTACTAATGCTTGGTTACATTTCTCAAACTGAGCTTCCTCCCTTAGCAACCACTACTCAGTAGCCATGTTGTCTTCAACCTACCATTCACCTGAATGGCAGAATAATATTTTTAATAAGAATGCCTATTTTTTATTTATTTTCTGTTTTTTAAAGCGCCGCACATTTGCACAGCGCTGCGCTACGCTTAAACATCGGAGATCGGGGAAAAAAAATTGTGTTTTTTGTTAATTTTCAAACAATAAAAATGCCAATGGCCTTATATTTGGCCATTGGCATGCTTCTTCAACTGGATGCATCCTTTATTTGGAGCTGTCATCGCTCCGTTTTGCTATTTGCCGAAAGGTACTCTGTTACCAATGGAGTACATTTCTGCAAATAAATCTACTCTTCCACGGACAGGTTACTGTTTCCTGGATTGCAAATTTACCTCATTTGTATAGCTTTCAGCAGCAAATGAGGTAATTTGCATAACATAACACTGTCCGTCCAAGAGTAGTTTTAGGAGCTCTCATGCACGTCCCTGCCGGCTGTTGCTGGATCGCTCGGCAGACATATTGGCTGCCTGCCGTCTTACACTACTCTTAGACTCCGTGCAAGCCTTTGTAAATTGGGTCCAGTGTCATACAGCACTAAAATCATAGCACTATATAACATCTAGCCTTCACCCTAGGTAATACTCAGGTGATCCCTTTAAAACCAATCCCTAAACTATAATAACACAATCCTAATACAGATCCTGGATAAAATAAACCACAAAACGGCATACTATGTAAACTTAAGAAAAAAAAAACACTGCATCAATAGTTCCAGCCAAACATTTCTTCACCACACTTTTAGTACTATCATTCCAAAACACAGGAACTTCATCAGAAACTTTACAAAAATAACTTCCTTCCTTTTTAAAACTTCAGAAAGAGGCATCATGCCCACACCAGCAGCATTTAACGGAGCACACACTTGTAAATACACAGTTAAAGGTAACACAAAAAATAAACACTTAAAATACTTGCATAGAATATACTTGAATGAAATCTGATGTATAAAATAATCATATGTCAATAAATATTTCTTCAAATAATTTAACTGTAAAAAGTTGTTTGAAAACATTCATAAAACGTTGGTGGATGTCATAAAAAGTATTCTGTCATAAAATGTTCGTGTAAAGGTATTAAAAATTGCAAATATCATTGACCTTGACTATTATGACAGGCAATTAGATCTGATTTTCAATATAGGCTTAATAGATACTAAATCACTGATGCTGGGGGGGGTGGTGGGGGGGGGGTGGTAGCATTCAGTAAATTTGCCAGTGGAGTTCTCTCTTTTCACCAAATTTTTCCCAGTCACCATCTCTTTTGGGGTGTTCTACTTTCTCCAAAATAGGGAAAGAAAACTTTTTAAAATCAACACACTGCGCTGAATGTATACAAAGGGCATTGAATTGATGTGCTTTACTGATTGCATATACACACTTGCAAATTCTTGTCTTTAAAGGACCGACAGTCTTCCAAGCATAAAATGCCAGGGAAGATGAACAGAAGGCAATATACACTACCCCTTTTGTGCTACAATCAAATCTGCCTTTGACTGTAATCAGTATTGGAAAACTTTGCACTGGAAAACTACTGCCTTCTAGAATGAACCCACACTGCTTGCATACTCTACACCATTTTATCCCTCAATTTTTAATACGGTTTACTGTTGAAATGTTGAATGGAACTACATCGACTGTACTATAGTCGAACACGGAAGTTCGAAAATAGTAATGTCGACGACAAAAAAACAATCTAGGAATGGTTTTAACATGGGTCGAGGTAGGTGTTTAGTATTATTCAGAACTACAAACATCTCCCCTACCTCGACCCATGTTAAAACACAGTCCTAGATTGTTTTTTTGATGTTGACATTACTATTTTCGAACTTCCGTGTTCGACTATTGTACAGTCGATGTAGTGCCATTCGACATTTCAATAGTAAACCTTTTAATACATTTGCTTATACAGCTTCCACTTGATTCAAATAATGTTTTGAAATTTTTTTTTGTTCTTAAAAACAAATCTGGGCTGCTCCTCCAGTCTATTAGTTAGCCCAAGACTTCCAAAGACAGTGCATCAATGACTACTTATAACATTGTTTAAAGAGTGAGTGTCTCTACTGTATGGGAAAATTAGTGCCTGTGAGTGGCCACCGAGACTTAAACTGGTGCTTTGCTCATTGATATTCTTTGTATCAATCTTATGTTTAGGCTGTCTAATAATGGTACCATAGCGAGAATTGTGACGTTCCAAAATAAATCGACCAACATTGTCCAACATATTCTAGGGATAACACCTGTTTCTGGACATATCACACAATATGTTGACCTCTACTCGAAATTATGTGTCATCAGAAACCAATCTGCTGAGTCTAATTAATTGTCCCCTCATAAAGTTCTATTTTTGCCCAATAGACATGTGTGAATGGGCGTACCTACGTTGAAGGTTGTGCATCAGGGCTGGCAACTCGGCACGTAAAAATCTACTGCCAATCATTAACGGACTGGCATTCCACTGTGGCGACCCCTAACCGGGAAAAGCCAAAAGACACAAACAGTGTTGACTGTCAAAATGCAAATGTGCATTTGAAAAAGTGTTCTTTCTAAATATGTTAGATTCATACCTGTGGTCCTCAAAGTTCTTAACTGTTTATCATATTGATAGGTAAATTCTAAGAAGTCAGTAGAATAATTTAGATAATCCATAAATTGTTTCAACTCTTCTAAGTCACCCTTCCACAAAATAAAAATATCATCCAGGTTCCTCAAATAGAGTTCCTACTTGGAAGAAAAGGGTGAGTTCAAAGCCATGGAGATTTCCCAAAGCCATAAAACCATATTAGCAAAAATGGGGCTGGAGATGCCCTCATAGCCACACCTCTGTGTTGTTTGTAATATTCGTCATCACAGTAAATGTAATTATTTGTCAGCACTAACTCCATACATTCTACTATCAGTCTAGTTTCTGTCATGCTGAGGTTGGTACCTCGAACCATTGCTTGATGGAACCATTTCAAACCCTCCTCATGAGGGATTACAGATAATAAATCTTTGATGTCAATTGCGACAAATAAAGCCTCTTTAGAAAATGTAATTCCAGAGATGGTCTCAGGAAAATGCCAGGAGTCCTTAAATAAGTGCTGTTTGTCCTCAGAGAATGATTTGAGTTTGTAGTCTACAAATTTGGCCAGAGGTTTTGTTTTGGACCCTGTGAATGCCACAGTGGGTCATAGGGGAGGGTCAGTGACTGATTTATGGATCTTTGGAATCCCGAAGATCCCTGGGATTCTTGGTTTGTTGACCACTAGAAACTCCCTCAGGGTCAAAGACAGGTCGTAAGTCACAAAAATATAAATAAATCAATGGCATGGTATGCAATGTTAATTTCATTGTGAGATACTTCAGTGAAAACTTTTCCATTATGCAAATAATCTAATATCTTGAAGGAATAAAGGTGTTTGTGTATTATGACCACTCCCCCACCCTTATCTGGTTTCATAATACGTATGTTTTTGTCACAGGCTAATACATGTAACAACTCTCTGTCATCGTTAGTGAGGTTATAAAACTTAGGTTTTCTATTTTTGTTGCACCATTCCTTCATACATCCTTAACACAGTTACTCATATAAGGTATTCTAGGTAGGAGTGGAGGATTGAATGTGCTAGTTATCCTTATGCAAGAATTAAGTGTGTTGTCTTTCCTGCATGCCAAAATACAGTTTAAATACAGCTTCCTAGTAAACAGTTTAAGTTCAGTTATAAGGTCTACCATATCAGACTGCCTGGAAGGCACATATTTAAATCCTTTTTGAAATAATGTACCAAAGGTGTTAGTAACAGCTATGTAGAAATATTGTATATCTTACAACCTCCAGAATTGAAAATAAAATTGGTGCCCTGATCCTCATCAGTTGAGGACTTTGAATAAATGACTTCCAATACCATCTGTTTAGATAAGTGGTCCTCTGAAAATCCTGGTTGTAATGACTTCTACCAGAACTGGAGACATTGTTTGCCTGTTTTCCCTCCTTTCCTGTAATCTCTTCAATCTTCGAGGACCATTAACATCCTCCACATGTGCCTCGTATGTTTCATCTGAATTATTTTTGGAAAGCCCACTACTGTTTTCTTTATATTTACTTCCTCTTTGTGGGCTAGGATAAACCTTTTTACCCTTGTAATCATTAATGTCTCGTATAATCTGTTTTTTGCTTCCTCTTAAACGAAGCTGCTTCATGCTCAGTAACTGTTTAAAACTGCCTAAAAATCATTCAGTTTATGTCCTAACAACAAATCTTTTTTTAATTTCCAGGTCCAGCTTCTGGATCTCCTCCTCTAAAAAATGAAGCCATTGCAAATGATCTCAGACAATAATGCTCATATACTCAATGCCTATATGGTCAAAAAAATTCCACCAACTCCATATGAAAAACAGACCCATGTGTTACCCCTTTGGGGTATTTCTAGATTTGTAAACCCTTTGGTACACGTTTACTGGCAATGCAGAATTTTAAAAATGAATTATCCATCTGTAAAGATTTATACTTGGTCAGTAACTTCTCAAACTGACTGATTCTGTTACCAAAAGTAAGTTTACTGTCATTGGTATGTGCATTGCTCATTTCAAACTTCTGGACTGTTTTCTCCACAAATAGTTTGGTGCAAACCAGTCCTGAATATTAAAATGACCTTTTGATGTGGGGTCAACATTCACTCCACCTGGGGTGTTGTTATTCTTGCATCCTGTGACACTCAGACACTTAGTACAAACCTGCAGCATAAGTTGTAGTGTTTGCCATACCTGGATTGCTTCTACTGTTGTCAGCAACATTAATCCCATTCCCAGTGGTGCTGGAACTTGCAACCAAGAAGTGAACATGTTCTTTCTGTCTGTACACTGCAAAGGTATTGCAAGGTCCACAGGTGTATCATTGTGACCAAAAAGGATACAACTGGCCTCTGAACCAGAAAAATAGATTGGCTTGAGACATAATGGTACTGTAGCAACAAAAACAAACTGCATAAAATAAACCACAAAATGGCTTACTGTGTAAACTTAAAAATAATAAATATGCCACACCAATGGTCCTAGCCAAACTTGCATGACATATCTTGCATAAAAATAAATATATGTCAAAAAATATTTCTTCAAATAATTTAAGTATCTCACAATGAAATTAACATTGCATACCATGCCATTTATCTATTACTGTAGGATATTTTTGTGACTTTTGACCTGCCTTTGACCCTGCAGGGAGTTTCTAGTGGTCAATAAACCAAGAATCCCAGGGATCTTCAGGATTCTCAAGATCCATAAATTGGTCACTGACCCTCCTCTAAGACCCACTGTGGCACTTGCAGGGTCCAAAACAGAACCTCTGGGCAAATTTGTAGACTACAAACTCAAATCATTGTTTGAGAACAAACAACACTTTCTTAAGGACTCCTGACATTTTCTTGAGACCATCTCTGGAATTACATTTTCTAAATAGGCTTTGTCACTATTGACATCAAATATTTATTTTCTGTAATCCCTCATGAGGAGGGTTTGGGTTGGTTCCAACAAGCAGTGGTTCAAGGTACCAGCCTCAGCACAACAGAAACTAGAGTGATACTGCAATGTATGTAGTTAGTGCTGACAAATAACTATGTTTACTATGCCAGTGAATATTACAAACAACACAGAGGTATGGCTATGGGGGCAGCTTCAGCCCCATTTTGCTAATATGGTTTTATGGTTTTGGGAAACCTCCATGGTATTGAACTCACCCTTTTCTTCCAAGTTGAAAGTCTATTTAAGGTTTGTGGATATTTTTATTCTGTGGAGGGTGACTTAGAAGAGTTGACATCATTTATGGATTATCTAAATCACTCTACTGACTTCTTAGAATTTACCTATCAATATTATAAACAGAGCATAGACTTTCTTGGTATCACATTACACAAGAACTTTGAGGACCACAGGTGTGAATCCAACATATTTAGAAATAATGTTTTTTTCAAATGCATATTTGCATTTTGACAGTCAACACCCTATCTGGCAAAAACATAACTTAGTAAAGGGGCAATTAATTAGATGCAGCAGATTGGTTTCTGATGACACATAATTTCAGTTAGAGGTCAACTTATTGTGTGATATGTTCAGAAACATGGATTATCGCCAGGATATGTTGGACAGTGTTGACGAATTTGTTTTGAAACATTGGCATTCTTGCTATGGTCCCATTATTAGACAGTCTAAATATAAGATGGGTAAAAATATCAATGAGCAAAATGTCAGTTTGAGTCTGGGTGACCACTCACAGGCACTAGTTTTACCATACAGTAGAGACATTCTCTCTTCAAAGAATGTTATAATTAGTCATTGATGCACTGTCTTTGGAAGTCTTGAGCTAACCACTAGACTGGGGGAACAGCCCAGATTTGTTATTAAGAACAACAAAAATTTCAAAACATTATTTGAATCCAGTTGAAGCTGTATAAGTAAATTTACCAAAAACTGGGGATGAAACAGTGTGGAGCATGCAAGCAATGTAGGGTTCATTCTAGAAGGCAGTAGTTTCCCCTTACATTGTTTTCCAAGCTTGACTAAAGTCAAAGTCAGATTAGGTTGTAACACAAAAGGGGTAGTATATATAGCCTTCTTTTCATATTGCCCAGTATTTTACGTTGTTGGGAAGACTGTTGAACCTTTAAATACAAGAGTTTGCCAGCATGTATATGCAATTAGTAAGGCACATCACCTCAATGCCCTTTGTAAACATTCGCTGTAGAGTGATTTCAGAAAGTTTTCTTTCACTGTTTTGGAGAAAGTCAAACACCCCGAAAGAGGTGGTGACTGGGAAACATTTGTTGAAAAGAGAGAACTCCACTGGCAAATTTTACTGAATGCTACCACCCTCCAGGCATCAATTTTTTGTATCTATTAAGCTTATTTTGAAAATCAAATCTAATTGCCTGTCATAATATTGCAAGGTGAATGATATTTGCAATTTGTAATACCTTTAAACTAACATTTTATGACAGAATACTTTTTATGACATCCAGCAACTTTTTCTTACTTATTTTTATGAAAGCTTTTAAATAACTTTTTACAGTTTTTAATGAAATATTTATTGACACATATTTATTTTATGCAACATATTTCATGCAAGTGTATTCTATGCAATAATTTTTGTGTATATTTTTAGTGTTACTTTTTAACTGTGTATTTACAAGCGTGTTTTCCTTTAAATGCTGCTGGTCTAGGCATGGTGCCTCTTTCAGAGGTTTTAAAAAGGAAGGAAGTTTTTTTTTTACAGTTTCAGATGAAATTCCTGTTTTGGAATGAAAGTGCTAAACCTGTGGTGAATAAATGTTTGGCTGAAATTATTGGTACAGCATTTCTAATACAGATCCTGATAACATAGATTTGCAATTTCCTAATGTCTCTGTGGTCAGCTTAATAGATACGGGCATATGTAGCAATTGTCTTGTACTCAGACAACCCTTTAATCATTAAAGAAACCAACTCGGTATGTGAGAGATGTACATGCATAACTTTCTTGGAGGCAAAAATCTCACTTACAAGCAAGGTTTTCAAAAACTCACACACTACATCCTTCACACATACTGTTCACCACACACACATATAGACCCTCATATGCTGAGGCATTTAAAAGAAACCTCTTGAAACCTCAAAGACCTCTTAACCCATCAAACTGGAACACCTACCCTCAACAATTACTAAAGCATACACCAAAAGCAACACCTAACACTACATATAAGCTGACAACCAATCATCCCCCAAGAGCAAAATCTCTTAAAGTGGATTATGTTGTACAACTCCCAGATACACGTACCACCAGAATGGACAAGGAAAAGATAATGGTTGCCTCTCTGGAGGTAGGATCCACAGTATCATGCACACACTCAGGTCACTGCACCACAGGTGCCAATATGATTCTGATGTATTTCATGTGGGTGTACATGACCTGAAGCATACCTCACTTGACTATATGGAAAGAGATGTTATTGAGCTCTATAAATAAGTATCACAGACAGGTACATGCCTTGAACTGAGCAGCATTCTTCCTTCACTAAGGATGTTGACACAGTATGAACAGAAATGACTGATTTTAATAATTGGCTTAATTTCTGGTGTCACTCCAGGGAAAATCAATATTTATCAGTGTAGGAAGACATGGTGAAGAGACTATTTTGCTTTTCCAAGGATGGTCTACACCTGTCCCCCTCGGCTTTCAGATATTGGCTAAAACTCTATCCATCCTATTATAGCCTTTTTTAGGTGATGTCAAAATGACAAAATGACCAGCATAGCGGAAAAAACTCAAAGCAAACTTAAGGACTTACTGCTCAATGCTAGGAGCCTAAACAAAAAATTCTACACCCTACAAGCTCTACTCACTCTGGAGAATATAGACATCTCTGCTTTTACCAAGACAGTTTAAAGCTGCAGAAACTACTCCAGCAGTGGAAGGCTAAAGTGCCTTCCACACATTTAGTCCAAAAGCAGCACAGACAGGAGCTAAATGTGGAGGTGTCTCAATCTATGTTAGCAGCAAATACAACTCTAGGTTGGTTAAGCAGGATGATGCCATGGAGTTCTTCCATGTCCAAGTCTTCATAGACAAAGATCCTTACTATGTTATGATCAGTTACATAGGTTCATAGGTTGGTACTAGGCTATCAGCCCTAGGGCCTATACAAGCCTAGCCATAACAATTCCCTGGCTATTTCTTCCCACACTATTTACTTCCCTGGACCCCTGTCTAGCAGGGTGACTGACGTGATCCCCAGGGTGAATTTCCTTTCTCCCATCCAATCATCAAGGTTCCTTTTAAAGAGGACCAAAGAGGCACTCTGCTTGACATGTATGGGCAATCTATTCCGGAGTGGAACCTATCCCTCCAGCATGTTTTGTTTATTGTGATGACAAGGTTTAGATCCCTGGAGCGTGTGGCTCTGAGGGATTGGGATTTCTTTAAGTGTAGCATGTCCAAAAGCTCTGGGTTTGACATGGCCTTGTATGTTAAGCAAAGATCGCCTCTGAGTAGACGATATGTGACAGAGTATAGCTGGAGTTTTTTAAGGCGGTCAGCGTAGGGCATCTGCTTTAGGCCTGTGATTCTTTTAGTGAGGTATTTCTGTGGCCTTTCCAGTTGTTGCAGATGTCTTGAGAGGTACATACCAAATGGGGCATTGTATTCTATAATGGGTCTAATGAGGGATGAGTACAGTGGGACAATGACCTCCTTTTTTTCTGGATGAAAAACCCTTAGTGATGAGGTGTGCCACATAGAAAGATTTCCTGACTGTTGTGGCGATGTGGTTATCGAAGGTGAGACCACTGTCCACCTGTGTCCCTAAGTCTCTTATCAAACTTTTGGTGTTTAGTGTACTGCCACCTATATGGTAATTCACGGATACATGTTTTTTCCAAAAGGGGATAACTATATATTTCTTGGCATTGAACTTGAGCCCATGGCTCTGACACCAAGCATCTGTTTCTGTAAGGCCCTTTTGTGGAGTATCCACATCATTTGGGGATTCAATAATGGCTCCCAGTTTGCAGTCATCTGCAAACTTTGTTATCCAGAGTCCCTTAGTGTTGGCCTGTACTTCAGAGAAGTAGATGCCTGTAGAAAAATATGTATTTGAGTATATGCGAAATACTAGTTTAAAAACAAAGTAGTATGTAATGCATTTTATTCTATTAATCATATAACAGAAAGGATTAATTCATGTGTAAATGTAAGTAGTTTTGAAACTGCAGTGTGGCTTGAAGCAAACTGACCTCTGACTCTGGCAGTTGCCAGCTTAGCAAGTTTTAATGTTTATGCTTTTCACAAGTGATTATCTGCTGGGTCAGGAAACTAAATATGTGAAATAATGAAATCTTCTGCTCTTTCCTGCTGGGATGATTTGGCCTTGTATATGTGTTACTAAGATAGCATGCAGCTGGTGGGAAAGTGTTACAGTGAACAAAGATGTGTATTAGAAGATTGAATCCACTATTGTATTCAAACTGATGTGAAACCTTGAAGAAGTAACTTTACAGAAAGACATTATGTCTGACCAGGTGGATAGCAAGGCCGTATTGTTACCAGAGGAAAACTTTTTTAAAATATACAGCATCAGCAGTTTTTATGAATAGAGGACTATAAGCTAAAGTGACGTAGATGCCCTGTGACATACCACATCAGTAAGGTGGGCACAGCTTGAATGTAAAGACTATATAAAATTGTGTGCTTCCTGTTTCATGTTAGACAAAATTCTGTACTTGTACGTTTTTTGCCTCCTGGTGTACACTAGTAAACTTTTTAACCTGAACCTCCTGTGTATTGAATTCTTAATTTTATTTAACAGTTTGGTCCTTTTTAGCTGGAAATCCCTCAGACAGCGGCAGATCAGAGTCTACCAGTGGTCGAATACTGCGCAGGAGAAGTTACCAAAACGGTTCTTTTTGGGTGAAAAGACCTCCGACTGAATTGTCGTTTAAAGAGGCTGACCACTTTCTGATCTGTGGCCGAAGAGCGGATCCTGGACGACTCAGTACCGGAGGCTCATGTAGGAAGATTTTGCCTTTTTTTTCCTGTTTTAGATCAGGGACTAGGTTACAGTAAATATTGTTGTCAAGATTTGTTTTGCAGATCAGGGACTAAAGGAAGTACTGTATATTTGGTCGTAGATCAGGGTAACAGAATAAGGTAGGCAGTTATTCTAGATAAACTGTGAAAAGGAACTAAACTTTTGATATCACGTGATAAGAAGGGTTACGTAACATTTTCTTTTGCCATGGGAAATCAGTGCACTAAAACATTGCGAGATCCGCCCCTAACCGAAGACGCAAAATACATGCAATTACAACGTTCTGATAACGTTAGTTATTATATGATATGGGTTAACAAATATGAATTTGATGGTAAACTAGATAAAATTTCACTAGTTAAACTCCTTAAGCAACTTAAATCTGATGCGGGAGGTCAGGCAAAAAAGCAACGCCAATTAGGCATTCCTCAGGCACACAGGTGAATTGAGGAAGCAAATCGTAGAGAACAGAAGATTAAAAATTCGAAAACATTATTTTTAGATAAAGAAGATAATAACTTAATTATAGCAACAGCTCCTCCTCCTCCCTTGCCCCCTCCTTTACCCTTTTCAGGATATGAAGCAAGTGGACAGGCTGGTCCGCCTCCGCTTTATCCTGAAGTCTCAGCAAGACCACAACCGTTTATTAGAGATCCTATTGAAACTAGGTCCCTCGCACGTAAAATACATAGGGACGCAGAATCATATCAAATGGAGAGAAACCTACAGGATGAGAGTGAGGAAGAAATATGCCCACTTATAGAGGTCCCAAATCCTCAGGAAGGGCAGGACCCAACACTCTTGGTATATAGACCATGGACACCGGAGGATATCCGGAAAGCTACTGAGGGAATCCCCCATCCGAAAGTTAATTTTGCAAAATTTTTAGAAGACCTACAAGGCATGAGGTTGAGTTACCACTTGAATGGGGAAGAAGTAGAAAAAGTAGTAAGACAAATTATAGGTCCAGATTGGCACATGATTTATGGCAACTGGAATCCTCGTAATGCAGAGCTTAAACCACTCCCACATAGAGATGCAGAATTAGACAACAGAGTGAAAGGTCTTACAGACCGAATCTCTGAGAAATGGAAACCTAGAGCAGACTGGACTTGTATTAATCAATGCAAACAACAGGAAAATGAGACAATAGATGGGTAGTATGCCAGATTATTAGAATGTTTTAATAATCATAGCGGTATGACGGTTCCTGAGAACCAAATGAATGATTCCCCGTATGAACAACAATTAAAAAATGCATTTTTGAAAGGTTGCATTGCACCTATTAGTAGCTTCATTACGAAGCATATGATAGACCATCGAACGGGTAGGCTACAGGCCTTACTTGAATATGCTAGACATGCTGAAAGACATTTTAATAGTAAGAAGAAAAGGAAGGCGCAAGTCTTCACTGCTGAAGACGGAGCTGAAGTATTTGTGTTACAGTCAGGTAAAAAGGGCAAGAAGAATGCCCAGGGAAATAAACAGTCTGACAAATGATCAGAAGATTTTGAAGAGAGGAAAAAGAGAGGTGAATGCTTCAAGTGCGGGAAAAAGGGACACCTAGCAAGGGATTGTAAGCAGAACAAAAAGGTAATTACAGAAGATAAGGGAGATGAGGACTGACTATATGATAGTGAAGATACATCATGCGAAAGTCAGAAATCATCAGGAGAAGTTAATAAACAGAAAACAAACGTAAATGTGATAGAAGGAATAGAGGAAGTGCAAGTAGATATGGAGGATGAAGAAAGTGAAATTTTGGATTTAGCATTGTTGAGCTTAGAGCTCTACTTAGCAGATATGAAACTGGAAGTTACACTTCTGGTGGAGGGAAGGGAAGTCAAATTCCTGTGTGACTCAGAAGCGTCACGGACCCTGATACACCCCTCCAAGTTACCAGAACATTCTGAATCACCTGATTATATACTGGTAAAAGCCGCAAACAGACAGCTATACAAGGAACCACTTTCCCATGATGTAGCAATAACTGACCCTGTTTCAGGTATGACCCAGAGAAGTAAAATTGTTGTTTCTGCAAAGTGTCCAGTGAACCTATTGGGCAGGGACCTTATGCAGATATTTGGCATAGCAGTAGTTCCAACTGTACAAGGTATGGAGGCGCAGAGACAAATGGATACCTTTGTGGTGCGATCGGAGGGTGAAACTTTTTACTGGTACAGCCAGGACCTAGTCACGACTGGTCCAGGGGCAGTAATCAAGGAACTGATGAATGTAGCCATCAGTAAAGCCCCATCCCTCGACATGGATTGACAGCATTTGTTACACTGTACTCTATACTACTGTACTACACCAGGACCTGATAGAGAGTATGAGCAAGAATTGTTCAGAAATCGTGCAACTAGATTGGTTTTACGTACTTTATACTGGGATACTGAGGGGAACAGTGTAGTTAGCTGTTCATTACCTCAAGAATTCCTTGCATTATATAGATCAAATCGATTACCACATGTCAGCTTGACAAAGAACAAAAATGTAAAATGGGCAGACTTAGGAGAAAAGGTGACAAGATGGGAGAAACAGACTGACTTAGAACTGTCAGAACAAGGGATACAGAAACAAAAACTGAATTGGTTGACACAAACACATCCAGCTGTACACTTGCAATCTAGCGAGGACAGCTGATTAGCAGTTTTATTAGAAGAAGAAGAAAAAGCTTTATGTGAAATTCCAACGACTCTTTGGTCAACAGGGAAGTCAGATGTAGGACTTATTCGAACAGCAGGACCAGTTACAATTACCCCGAAGTCAGCATTTAGACCACAGAAAAGACAATACCCTTTGAGAAAAGATGCAGAAATAGGAATCAAGCCTATAATAGCAGCATTACTCAAAGAAGGAGTACTGGTAGAATCTCCTGATTCACCATGTAATACACCCCTATTTCCTGTTAAGAAAGCAAATGGGGAATGGCAGATGGTTCAAGATTTACAAGTTGTGAATAATGCAGTAATACCTAGAGCACCTACGGTGCCAGACCTACATATGATTTAAAACCGCAACAGAAGTATTTCTCTGTGGTAGATATCAGCAATGCTTTCTTCTCGATACCTATACATCCTGATAGTCAGTATTGGTTTGCATTTACATTCCAGGGGAAAAGGTATACATATACTCGACTACCACAGGGATATTGTGAGAGCCCAACAATATTTGCACAAGAAATGGCTAGCAACCTGGCAGGGTTTACCCCACCGGGAGGTAGTCAGATTCTACTTTATGTAGATGACACCTTGCTAGCAGCCCCCACCCAGCAACAACGCAGGGAGGATACTGTAGAGCTATTGAAATTTTTAGCAACACAAGGACACAAAGTAAACAAAAATAAGTTATAACTTTGGAAAAAACAAGTTAGATACCTAGGATATGTAATATCCAATGAGGGTAGAATATTAGACGAGGAAAGAAAAAACAGCAATTTTGCAAGCACCCAAACCAGCAACCAAGAAGGAAATGATGTCTTTCTTGGGTACAACTAATTTCTGTCGGAGCTGGATACCAAATTATGCTTTGGAATCTGCTCCACTGACTGACTTGATATACAAGACACCAATGGCAGCACAAGATATTTTACAATGGACACCTGAAGCAGAAACGGCTTTCTGCAGGTTAAAGCAGTTGATAGCTTCTTCATTAGTTTTAGGACTCCCAAATTATCACAAACGGTTCTTTCAGACCGTAGATTGCAAGCAAGGATATATGACGTCAGTGCTGATGCAACAACATGGGGACAAGCAACGCCCCATAGCCTATTATTCATCGCAGTTAGACCTAGTGGCGCGATCTTTGCCGCACTGTGTACTGGCAGTAGTTGCAGCTGCAATGGCAGTACAGGCTTCAGCCTCAGTGGTGTTATTCCACCCTCTCACATTGAGAGTGCCTCATGCAGTCGCAATAATTTTACTGCAAGAAAAAGTAGCATATCTCTCCTGCTAGACATCTTTCATGTATGACTATACTGCTGAGCCAACCTCATATGACAATTGAATGATGTACGACATTAAATCCATCAACATTACTTCCAACTCCTGTGGATGGCACACCGCACAGCTGCCTGCAGGAAATTGAACAATTAGCCTTGCCTAGACAAGATCTTACAGAAATGCCCTTGGATGATGCCGAGGTGACATATTACGTGGACGGCTCATGCAGAAGGGGCCCTACAGGAAAGAATCTAGTAGGGTATGCAATAGTTACAGACACTGAAATTCTAGAAGCCCAATCCTTATCACATAACTTATCTGCACAAGCAGCAGAATTGATAGCTTTGACACAGGCATGTACTTTAGCAAAAGACAAATGTGTAAACATATATACTGATAATCAGTATGCTTTTTCTACTGTGCATGTATTTGCGCAACAATGGAAAAATAGAGGAATGATAACATCTAGTGGAAAACCAATTAATCATGCGCAATTTATTTTGGAATTATTAGAATCCATTCAGTTACCTACCAAAGTAGCTATTTGTAAATGTGTAGCTCATACAAAACAACAGGATAAGATTTTGAAAGGCAATGCACGAGCTGATGCAGCTGCAAAGCAAGCAGCCTCAGACTCAGAAACTTTACTTTTGAATGAGGAATTACAACCCTCTGAGAGTTTAGATTTAGACATGTTAAAAACAATGCAGACGCTTACTACAAAAGCAGAAAAACAAAAATGGGAAAAACAAGGTGCAATTCTTGAAAATGGACTGTACATTTCCAAAGAGAAGAAACCGATATTGCCGTCTAATTTATTTAGATATGCAGCTTTGTTGAGCCATGGGCAGTGCCATGTCTCAACAGGGGGGATGGTACAGTTAGTAAACCGAATATTCCAAACATACGGATTCACAAATTACACAAAAAAATCTTGTGCAGCTTGTCATACTTGTAACAAGCATCATGCACAAGGGGCATTTAAAACCAAGCAAGGAAGTTTTCCTATACCACCATATCCGTTCTATACTATTTGTATGGATTTCATAGAATTGAGTAAGTGTGAAGGGAAGAAATACTGTTTAGTTATTGTAGATATGTTTTCTAAATGGGTAGAAGCTTTTCCAACCAAGAATCCGGATGCAGCAACAGTGGCGAAAGCCCTGATAAAAGAAATAATCCCTAGATTTGGCATTCTGGAAAGGATTTATAGTGACAACGGCACACATTTTGTGAACCAGACAATCCAGCAACTTGGGAGATTTTTTGGTATCTCCTTAAAGAACCATTGCGCCTACCACCCACAGTCAGCAGGACTGGTGGAAAGGTACAATGGAACCCTCAAGAATAAACTTAGGAAGTTAGTTGAAGAAACCCAGAAGAATTGGATACACTGTCTGCCTTTAGCACTGCTGAATATGAGAACGGTTCCAAATGTGAAGGGTTTGACTACCTTTGAAATGATTTTTGGGAGAGCATATTATGTGCCTCAGTGGAAAGCTCTCATGCCTGCAGAGCAAGAGGCTGACAGTTCATTAGCTAGTTATATGAGGAAACTGTTAACAAATAAATCTGTTTTGCAGTTTAACTCTTTTTCAGATAAGGAACAGACCAGACCGGTGGAAGCAGTTTTGGCCCCCGGGACGTGGGTTTGGTTGAAAGTGATGAAAAGAAAGAATTGGGCGAGTCCAAAGTGGGAAGGACCATACCAGGTACTGTTGGCAATGCCTACTGCAGTCAGAGTGGCCGAGAGGACGTCCTGGGTTCATTTGACACACTGCAAACCGGTAAAGAACTTTCAACTTGATAAAAACTTTGTGACTGATACACAACAGGACCAAGATGGCCAAAAACAAAGCAAATAGAAATTTAGATCAACCCCAGAGATGTTGCATAATCATTTTGTTGAGTATACATTTATCGACTGTAATTGTGACAATTTTCCTCTTGTTGTGGTTTATCCTGCACACAACCACACAAGTGAAAGTGGGAAGGCGTGACGAAACATCTATAGACTGGAATCCAAATTTTAACACATACCTAGTCATGAAGCGTGTATATGCAGAGACTATGAACATTTCAAATTGCTGGGTTTGTACAGCTATACCAACAGCATATGGAGGACTGATAATGTCCGCTGTCCCTTTGGGGATAAATGAGACTTGGGAGAATTTACTCTTTGATACAGGAATTGTGAGATCACAGGACAAAATAGCTTTATTTTTACCTGTCACACAAAAATGAATTGTATGTTTTTACAAAAATGATACTCTCCAGGTGGGCTGGAGCAATTGTAATATAACCATATATTACCGGTGTTATATTAAGAATAGTAATGGCAATATTATTTGCAATACTAATTATGACTCATATTTGAACTCACTGAAAGCAACCATGAATGACATTCGCAAGAATCCTGTTTTGTTTAAACAATTGTCAGTTATAGATCAGAAAATGTTTCATGCAGGGTTAATGCGTATTAGTACTAAAGTAGAAAACTGTTATTTTATTTGTGGGAAAAAAGCATATAAATGGTTACCTGAGAATTGGTCCGGCAGTTGTTTTTTGAGTTATCTGGTTCCGGAAATAAGACATACTGCAGAACTGCCTTTGGGTAAGATACGAAACGTGAGAAAAGCAGCCCGAAAACCTGAAGGTCCAGTTGAAAAACCTGTAAATCTAGTTGGAAGGATCGAAGCTGGCTGGAAAGACCATAATACCGTGAAAGACAAAAGTAAATTGACTCATATGGACATGAGTGACAGAGTTATATCTTGGGCAGGAATATTCCCAGCATATGGAGCAGTCAAATCGATCTGGGAGCTGTGGAAGTTGTCAAAACTTCTCGAAGTAATGAGTAATGCAACTTTTTTTGCCCTAGAACTGGTGATTGATGAACTGAATACAATGAGAACTGTTGTGTTACAAAATCGAATGGCTCTTGACTTCACCCTAGCGGTGAGAGGTGGCACGTACGTGCTTATCAAAGAAGAATGCTGTGCGTACATACCAGACAATAGGCATGAAATTAATAACCACCTAGAGGTAATTCAGCAAGTATCAGCCATGACTGAACCAGGCCCAAACCCACTGACGAACTTTTTCCAGAATCTATTTGGGGGGTGGGGTTCCATCCTAATGAATATTCTGATTGCCATTTGTGTGGGTATACTCCTAATAGGAGCATGTGTTTGTTGTGGAATTCCCTGCATGAAAAGACTAATCAAAAATTTTATTGATGTATCTGTTACTGAAACTTTGTATCAAGATATTGAGATTGAAAAATTGATCTCAGATGACATTTTTTCTGAAGTATAGATTGAATGACTCACCTAGCTGAAAATCCATAGTGGAAGAGGTTGGGAGATGAAATGACACTATGCATACTTCAAAATAGAATAAAAAGTATTAATAGGAGGGAAAATGTTAGAAAAATATGTATTTGAGTATATGTGAAATACTAGTTTAAAAACAAAGTAGTATGTAATGCATTTTATTATATTAATCATATAACAGAAAGGATTAATTCATGTGTAAATGTAAGTAGTTTTGAAACTGCAGTGTGGCTTGAAGCAAACTGACCTCCGACCCTGGCAGTTGCCAGCTTAGCAAGTTTTAGTGTTTATGCTTTTCACAAGTGATTATCTGCTGGGTCAGGAAATTAAATATGTGAAATAATGAAATCCTCTGCTCTTTCCTGCTGGGATGATTTGGCCTTGTATATGTGTTACTAAGATAGCATGCAGCTGGTGGGAAAGTGTTACAGTGAACAAAGATGTGTATTAGAAGATTGAATCCACTATTGTATTCGAACTGATGTGAAACCTTGAAGAAGTAACTTTACAGAAAGACATTATGTCTGACCAGGTGGATAGCAAGGCCGTATTGTTACCAGAGGAAAACTTTTTTAAAATATACAGCATCAGCAGTTTTTATGAATAGAGGACTATAAACTAAAGTGATGCAGATGCCCTGTGACATACCACGTCAGTAAGGTGGGCACAGCTTGAATGTAAAGACTGTATAAAATTGTGTGGTTCCTGTTTCATGTTAGACAAAATTCTGTATTTGTACGTTTTTTGCCTCCTGGTGTACACTAGTAAACTTTTTAACCTGAACTTCCTGTGTATTGAATTCTTAATTTTATTTAACAATGCCAAACAAGAGCGGTCCCAGGACTGTACCCTGAGGTACTCCACTTGTCACTTGTCTGGAGCTGGATTTGGAGTCGGCTACTTTTACAGTGTGGGTTCTATCAGTAAGCCAGTTAGCAACCCATTGGGTGACATAGGGATTAATTCCCAGCTTAGTAAGTTTATCTATGATTCCAGAGTGGGGAATGGTGTCAAAGGCCTTGGCAAGGTCTAGATAGGCTGTGTGGACCACCTTACCCTTGTCCATGGCTCTGGAGACTGATTCGAAGAAGTCAATCAAGTTCAGGAGACAAGATCGGCCCTTCACGAACCCAAATTGGGTGGGGTCCAGTGTTTGAAGGTTGCCAATGTCTTTGTTTATAAGTTCCATGATAATACGCTCCATGGCCTTGCAGATAAGGCTTGTCAGACTGATGGGACGGTAGTTTCTGGGATCCAAGGTGGATCCCCCCTTGTGGAGTGGGATAACTGTAGCTGTGCGCCACTCAGTGGGCACGAAACCTGAGGTGAGGCTATGATTAAACATGACACTTAGGTGAGGTACCAGTTCATGTAGTACACAGCCCGGGATGTCATCTGGTCCCATGGATGCTGTATTTTTAGCTTTGGAGAATGTGTTTTTTACCTGTGTAGCCATTATTACCGGAATTTGGCAATCTTCCGGTATTGAGATGGGCCATTTAGGGGGTGAGAGGGGGGGGGGTGAAGTTGGCACTGATTCGATCTGCCAGGATATTGGCAATATCCTTGGGATCAGTATATTTAATGCCATTCTGTTTTAGCTCAGAGCAGATCTGAGCATTGCCATTTAGATTCTTGACATAGTTATAGAATGCCTTGTTGTTGCCTTTGGAATCTTTGGCAATTTTATTTTCGTAACTAGCTTTAGAGGATTTTATGAGGGATCTCCGTTTCTTACTGAGACTGGTAAGGACATTTTTTGCATCCTGGAATTTTCCTCTTTTCTGCAACAGTTTCTTCCTTTTGTTGTAAAGTTTGTTTATGGCAGGGGACCACCAGATTGGCTTATTTTTTTTGGATGAGAGTATCTTGGTTCTATTTGGGATGGCACAATTTATGCATGAGTGGATGTGCTCGTACAGTGCCTTAGTGTAGGATTCAGCAGTTGAACTTTCAGCTCCCATTTGCATGGGTGTCATGAAGTTTGTCACTTTTGACTTGAGTAGCATGAAGTTGGCTTTGGAGAAGTTTTTTATGGAGGTTTCCTTACTGGGGGGTGGGGGTGGGATGTGGATGTTAAAGGTGATTAGCTTATGGCCAGATGTGACTAACGAGGGAGTGATCATAGGTGTGGAGCATCGATTTCCCATGTTGGTAATGACCAGGTCTAGGATATTGGAGCCCCTGGTGGGACTATGGATTAGTTGATCCAGGGTGTTGGAATTTATGAATTCCAAGAACCGTTGGGCAAAGATGTTGGTACATGAGTAGCTTTCCCAGTTAATGGCAGGGTAGTTAAAATCACCCAGTATTAGGGTGTTTGGTTCTATCTTAATATTTTCCAGTATGTTTAGAAAGGTGTAGTGAGAATCTTGGGGTATGGTGGGGATCTGTAGCAAGCTACAATTTGGATTGCAGTCTTACCTAGTGTTAGTTGCACCTGGAGAATTTCAGACGCATTGTGTTGGGCAACTAGCCTGGTGGTGTGAATATCCTTGGTGAAATATTGACACTCTCCACCTTTAGTGTTTCGGTCCTGCTTTGGTGGCCGAAAAGTGTGGTAAGAGTTGTAGCCTGGTATTGCAGGGGTGCTCTCTGGAGCCTTGAACGAGGTCTCAGTTACTGCACAGATATCAATGTTCTCCATTTTTAGGAGTGCCTCGAGAGAGTGCATTTTGAGGTTTAGACTTCTAGCATTGAGTAATATTACCTTCAGATTTTGCATGCTTGTACCTGTTACGGTGGTGGTCTCTATGACCCACAAAGTGCACAACTCTTACCTAGACCTACTAGAGGCGGTCACCATCCAACAAAATATTCTACTCATGGGAGATTTTAACTACCCTTCTATAGACTGGGAAATGTACACTATTTCTAACTCATAGACAGTATTTCTTGGACTTCATCAACATGAACACCCTGGACTAGATAGTGCAGTCTCCATCCAGAGGTTCAAACATACTGCACCTAGTGTGCACTAACATGGGAGAGTGCTGCCCCCCTCACCACCATGTAATGTCCTCACTGGTGAAGTCAGACCACCTCAAAATAAAATTCAACTAAACCTGTAACAGTTAGGAACTATACTAAAACAAGCTACATCCTATTAAGTGACTGTCAAAATTCACAGTTCCCCCAATCCCCTAGAAAACAGCTACCTATGCAGAATTATTTACAAAAACCCTGTACAATCATGCAAAATGCTGCATTGAGGCTGCTGTACCCAGCTGAAGTAAGCCTAGCTCTAACAACAAAAACAAAGCCCATGGGTGGAATCCTTCTTAACAGGCTATATAACCTAAGAAAATAAAAGTCATCTCCAATATCAGAAAAAGCAACTCTCATAGAGATAAGAGCTCTCTGGTTCAACTGAAGAAGAAACTAATATGTTTAATAAAGTCTACAAAGGCCAATTATGAGGTCAGGATAGCCTCCAAGACTAAGGACAATCACAAGGCCTTCTTCAGCTATGTCAGGATTCTTAAAGGTGATGCTCAACAGTGTGCAGAACTGGTGGTAAATGGCAGAACCTTCACTGACCATGGTGACATAGAAAATGTACTGGTTGATAAATGTAGCTCTAACCTCACCCACAACTACCACCTGTGAAATCCCTTCTAGAATACACCCCCCCCCCCAACTACCAACAGGGATCAGGTCCTGGAGGTGCTTGTTAAGATCAAAAACACTGCTTCAATAGGCCCCAACAATATCCCTGTTTTCCTCCTAAATAGCCTAAAACATGACCTAGCAGGATTACTTGAGACACTCTCCAACTACATCCTCAAACAGGTGACATGCCCGGTGAATGGAGGGCTGCAACATTCATCCCTCTTCATAAGGGTCAACCGACCCTGGGAACTACAGACCCATCAACCTGATAAATGTAATATGCAAAGCTATGGAGCGAATTACCATAGAAAGATCAGCAAGGTCAATGGCATCCTAGAGACACTGGGGGTCTATATCATATTGTCGAAGTCTGACAACTTCAAAGCGCTTAAGGTCAAACTTGAATGATCGCAGTGTTAAAACATCGAATGTAAAAAAAAAGAACATTTAAAACCCAAACAAAAAAAAAAAACGCTCTATGCAGGGGGCAAGCCCTCCTGCACCCCCCACACCCCCGCTACTTAAACATACCAACTCTGAGATCACACTATAGTACAGTAAAGGGAAATCTTCCCTTCCTACACTCTATGGTGATCTCCGCTATATGTTTCAAAGTTCTGACACTTCGAACATTCAAGTTCGACCTTTAGTGCTTTGAAGTTGTCAAACTTCAACATTATGATATAGACCCAACACTGGACCCATCCCAATTTGTCTTTGTTAAGGGAAGGTCTTGCTTAGTTAACCTGGTAGAGCTCTTTGTGAGGGTCACCATGTTTATGGATGAGGGAGAAATGGTGCACACCACCTACCTTGACCAGGCCAAGTCATTTGCTACAACAGCTCATTAAGGTATTGTTGATAAACTCTTAGAAATGGGCATAAATCCCTACCTAACTCACTGGATTGCCTGATGGGTCACAGATAGGACTCAAGAAGTCATGATCAGTGAGACCACCTTCACCAAGACTCCATCTGAATACTCCAGGCTTTGTGTTGGGCCCGCTGCTTTTTGCCATCTACTTCTTGGAAGACAAGGCTAATGTCAAAGGCCTCTGGCTCACCAAATTTGCAGATGATTGTAAATTGGGAGCTATCATAGGGTCCCCCTATTCTACAAAAGGGTCTAACTCAAACAAATAACTGGTGCAAAAGCCGCGGATTAAAACTCAGTGTAAAGAAATGCATTATAGTGCTCCTTGGGAAGGAATTTACCCAAGCTAATTACTTCATTGATAAAACATCCCTAAGAAATGATCTGATAGTTAGGGATCTGGAAACATATGTAGATTGGCATTCGACCAATGCAGAGCCAAGATAGTAAGAAAATCATTCTATGTCACCAACTCATAAGCAAGCGTATGGCATCCAGGTGAAGTAATAGTACCACTCTACTCAGCTGTTACCAGACCCAGCATTGAGTATAATGCCCCCTTTGGCATGTACCTAGCCAGACACTTGCAACAGTTGTAATGCCTTCAAAGGTTCCACCCCAGGAGAATCTAGGATATGAATAACCTGCCCTACATAGGCTGCCTTAAGGTCCTGCCTCTGTACAGTGTCTCCTACAGGTGACTGAAAGGCAATCTATGCTAGCATATAAGGTGTCATTGGATTTAAAGACTTGAACTTTGTCTGCAACATAAATAGAACCTGCTGGAGGGACTAATATGTGTCTCAAATGATGCCTGTGTTATGGAATAAGCCCTTATATCCCTGACCTTGGTCAAAAAAAAAACTTGATCATTAGATGGAAACTTGCA
The DNA here is from genome assembly GCF_019279795.1 of Protopterus annectens. Taxonomy (NCBI): domain Eukaryota; kingdom Metazoa; phylum Chordata; order Ceratodontiformes; family Protopteridae; genus Protopterus; species Protopterus annectens. The sequence continues at coordinate 670,067,441 of NC_056741.1, read as the reverse complement.
AATTCATCTGGTCTGTTTCCGATGTCTCTAATGGACAGAAGTCATCAGTAAGTAAATTAATCCCCAAGTAACATACCTGCCCACACATAACTCTTTGCTACCTCCTTACTAACATACCCAACCATATAGGAGTCCAAGTAACCCAGGGGCAAACTAGGCTGGATTGCATGGCTATGCTTTTAAAGACACTGGTGGTCATTGGTCTAGTATGAAGCTATAAACCTGTGTCTTTGGCACTCTGCGGTCTGAGGGATATGTTTTCAATATGGTGCATTTTTAAAAAAAAAATAAAAATCATTCCTGGTGGTTCCACTGTCTGGCTTTTCAGTTCCGACTGATTCAGCTGCTGGGGAGCTAAAAGTGAAAGGGATGGCAGAGGCAGAAGCACAGACTAGAAAAGGCAGAAAAAGAGTAAACACTGAACAACATAAGTAAACAGTGTTTCTCTTTGCCATGCCCCCATAAACTTGTGATTTCTGACTGTGTGTGGCTGAATGCATTAATGCCAAAGTTGAAGTTTTCTGCTCTCCACAATAAAACTAAGGAAATGGGATTTGGGAGAGACAAACTGAAAAGTAAATATTTAATACTGCACACAGTGATTGAAACTACAGATTCATTTAAAGACCTAAGTATATGGGTAGATCCAGCTTTACGTTTTTCTAATCATGTTAAACAGTTGGTTAATGATGGTTGTAGAACTATAGGTTGTATAAAATGATTTATAATGACTAGCAAATCAGAAATGATGATGTCATTGTTTGCTAGTTATACTGGACCCAAACTTGAGCATAGAATGACAATATGGAAACCTTATAAAAAAACAAGCATGAGTAAACTGGAAAGAGTATAGTGGAAATATACCAAGAGAATCCATGGATGTGAAAATTTAAGCTATGAAAGACTAAAATATCTAAACTTGTACAGTGTCTCATACAGATATTTAAGAGGAGACCTTATTCAGGTGCATAGGGCATTTGGAGATAACTATGTTTGGGAATGTTTGGGGTTATCAAAAAGTAGTAGAGAATCATCAGACAACCTATACAAAAGATTCTGTAGGAATGAGAAGGATACTAATTGGTTCTCTGAGAGAGTAGATGATGCATGGAATAGACTACCAAATTACATTAAGCAAGCACTTTTTTATATATTTCTAAGAACAGCCTGGACATTTATTATGGGAACTACTGTTTTGATGTATTGGCAGGCTAGAAAGGCATTAGTGCCCATGCTTGAAATATGTGTGTGTATGTTTACATATAAAATTAAAAAGAATTTAGGGAAAATATGTTTTGTAGAAAATGTAAGTTTCCCTTTTACTCTGAGTTGGCGCAACACTTTTTAATTTTGCTTATTTTAATTTATTAACCAGGTCAAATTGTTGTTTTTGTTGTGAGGTTGTGTGAGAAGGGAACTGGACAGAAAGGGTTATTTAGGGCAGAAAGGTGGAGCTGTGATTTCACTAGATGTCTGTAATTATTTCCATCTTTTAATTTACAAGACATGATACTACTAGTTTGGTGGACTAAATTAATTACACTTTTAATTTTAATTGGCTTATGCTATTCTCTGTTAGGTTAGGGTGTCTAACATCCTACAAAAATCTACATTCATTTATTTTGTTTGGTTGAACTTGTTTCTGTGGCTTGCTGCAGTAATTTACTTATGTAAAGAGAGAGAGTCGAGTAATTGCTGGGAATCCATCTCTAACTAGCAATGGGGCAGAGTTGCCTGGTTTAATTCACCCATGCATGCATATCAGGGGTGGCTCGTGCTATTGGACTGCAGAACTGCAGCCCCCCCATTGGTAAAAAGAAAAATCGAATGAATAGCGAGTCCCAGAACTCCACATATGCATGCTCGGTATTCCCCGGACTCTGCACGCATGTGTGCAGGAATCTGGACTGCCGTTGAACCAGTCTGGATTAGAAGAAAGCCTCAGACTTACAGAAATGCCCAGAAGGTAACCACATAGGCTAGAAGGGGATTGGACTGCAATATATGCAGGCTGGGGCTTTGAAGCAAGCTGCTGAAATTTCAACTGGAACAGACTCCAAACCCAGGTAGAGGTGTGTGTGTGTGTGTGTGTGTGTGTGTGTGTGTGTGTGTGTGTGTGTGTGTGTGTGTGTGTGTGTGTGTGTGTGCGTGTGTGTGCATGTGTGTGTGTGTGTGTGTACCTGGTGGCTAGAGAGAAACTCAGGAAAGGCTCAAATCCAAGGTGGCCAGAGAAAACCATGTACCTTGGTTGCAGGTAGCTAGAGCCTGAATTGCCTACCCACCACCACTTGTGAAAATTATTCAGATTTTTTATTTTAGTTCTGTTCTGTTCCTCATAAAATGTGTGGTTTTCTGGATTTTGAATTCACCAAATAATGATAGGAATTTAAATTTCAGACTTCATATTCTTTAGAAAGTGCCTAGTAACACAAAAGCTTTTATTCTAGCAAATTTCTAAGTTTATAAGATCAATATTTGAAATGTGTCCCTATTTTTGGGGCTGTATTTCCCCATTATTGGCTTTGTCCAGGTTTTTTATGCTAAGAGGTTGAGAGCTATGGTGAGAACTGAATTGACTGAATATGTCTGGGGGCTGTATTCCCCCATTAATGGCTTTGTTCAGGTGTTTTGTGCTAAGATGTTGAGAGTTATGGTGAGAACTGAATTCACTAAATGATAGCCATTTAAGTTGCAGTCTTCCTTCAAAAAACAGCTGATTTGGCCTAGTAATATTTTGCTCTGTCATGTAGTGCACAGAGTCTTGGGTTCAAGACTTGGCATTTTATTCTAGCAACTTTCCAAGATTATACAAGCAATGTTTAAAATGTGTCCCTGGTTTTTGAGCTTTTGTCCCCCCCAATAAATGTTGCCTTTTTCCAGATTTCTTGTGCTGCAAAGTTGAGAGATACAGTTGAGTGTCAAGTGGATTTTACAAGGAGCTGAGAGCTTCAGGGGAAGAGAAGTTTAGTGCTGCTTATACTGAGTCTGCTTGCATTGTTAATAGCACAACAGGTAGTGTGCTTGCTTTTGATGCAGAAGGCTGTGGATTCTACTCCCACAATATATAGATGCATTGCTGATACTGTGTTTTACTTTTAAAGGGGGTGGATGCTGCAGTCCTAAGAATGTCCTCTTTGGTGGAGATACTGAGTAATTATGAACCTGTTATTAGTTTGCCATCCATTCCCTATTGCAATATTACTTATCATTTCTTTAATGTAACATAGGCAATTTATTCCTCAAGGGCAACAGGCACTTTATTTGTAGATGAAACAATGAAATGTATAGTTGTTTGTTAGCAGCAACTTCTTAATTAGTTACATATCTCTTTAATGTGGAATTATTTAGATGACTTTTACTTCTGCAGAGATTGTGCATATTTACTGATACTGGTGGATTGTAAAAGTTTGAGTAGACTTTTATGAGGAAAATATTCTGAATTGGGCAGTTTTGTCATTATGCATTTTGTTTCATTGTTTACTGGAAAAATGTTCAAAACAATAAATTTAAAACACCTTCTAAGAACTGTACTGTATTATATAAGGAATATAATTTTAATACAATCAGGAAGGTGTATCAAAGAATACATGTATGTTTTGTGTGCAAGGGGCCTATGATTTAAAAACAGCCCAAAGTTAATCTTTATCTGCCACTGGTCAGATGTATTTTCTTTGAATGTAGGTTTCAATGCTGTTTCAATGAATGTGAGTGTCAAGGGCAGAGAAGTTTTAATGCCAAGTCTATTTTCATTGCGAGACTACATTGGTTTGTTTAGCAGATGTCTATTAGTGTTTGTGCTGTAAAATGTAAAATAAAACTTTAAATGAAATTCAAATCATCATAGAAGTAAAGTATTATGCAAATTACAGTGTTTATGGTAAATAGGGTGAAATAGTAAAGTAATGGGACATTGGAATGGCTGAGGGGAGAGGCCCCATTCAACCATAATTTTGTGAGGGGGGAAGGGTGGCAAACTCAAAGACAGCCCTGGCTGAACTATACCTCTCAACTGTGCAGATTTTCACAGAGTGAATACATTTTTGCTTCTTATTTTTGGTTTGCTCCACAGGAATTAAACCCACAGCTAGGACAGCTGTTTAATCATAGTCTTACCTCTGGATACGTACCCAGGGAGTGGCGCACTGCAACTGTGGTCCCACTTCACAAAGGCGGTGCCTCCACCGACCCTGGAAATTACCGGCCCATTAGCTTGACAAGCCTTATCTGCAAAGCCATGGAGAGGATCATAATGGACCTCATAAATAAAGACATAGGGAATTTGCAGACTTTGGATCCATCCCAGTTTGGCTTTGTCAAAGGCAGATCATGCCTTCTAAACTTGGTTGACTTTTTCGAAACAGTCACCAAAGCCATTGATGAGGGAAAGGCAGTCCATACAGCCTACCTCGATCTGGCGAAGGCCTTCGATACAATACCCCACTCGGGTATCATTGAAAAACTCATCAGCTTAAATGTTAACCCATACATCACAAGATGGGTTGCAAACTGGCTGAGTGACAGAACCCACAGGGTCAGAGTTGCTGGCGCCATGTCAGACTCAAAGCCTGTCACAAGTGGTGTACCACAGGGCTCAGTCCTGGGCCCACTCTTGTTTGGCATCTACTTTTCCGAAGTACAAGCAAACACAGGAGGGTTATGGCTGACAAAGTTTGCAGATGACTGCAAACTGGGCCATAGTAGAAAACACATCTGACACAGATATCCTTCAGAAGGGTCTCACAGAAACGGATAACTGGTGCCAGAGCCATGGCCTAAAGTTAAATGCCAAAAATGCATAGTCATACCCTTCGGGAAAAACAAGGTTACCCCTAGCTACCAAATAGGTGGCAATCCACTGAGCATAGAAGAAGTTATCAAGGACCTGGGGACCCAGGTTGATAGTAGTCTGTCATTCGACACCCATGTAGCTAAAGTAGTTAGGAAGACCTTCTACATTGCCCACCTTATCATGAAGGGATTCTCATCTAGATCAAGGGAGGTCATAGTCTCCCTATACTCATCACTCATCAGACCAATGATTGAGTACAATGCCCCATTCGGAATGTATCTGACCCGACACTTGCAGCAGCTGGAGAGGCCACAAACGTTCCTCACCAAAAGGATAAAGGGTCTCAAACATCTGTCCTATGCTGCCCGACTGAAAGAACTCCAGCTCTATTCAGTCGCCACCGCTTGCTCAGAGGTGACCTTTGCCTAACATACAAGGCCATGTCAAACCCAGATTTGATGAATATGCTTCACCTCAAAAATCTAGATCCGTCAGAGCCACAAGGGCGGAGACTTAAACCTCGACACGGCTATTAATAGGACGCTGGAGGGATAGATTCATCACCCAAAGACTCCCTATGCTGTGGAATAAAATCCCGGTATATGTAAGGCAGAGCACCTCGCTGGCCTTGTTCAAGAGAAATCTTGACCAATGGATGGGAGATCGCAGATATACCCCAGGGATTACCTCAGTGTCACTGCTCAACAGAGGCACAGCAAAATAATGGGTATAGTTCCCCATACTAAAGGGGTGGCGTAAGCCACAAAACTATGGGCTAGGCTTGTAAATGCCCTCGGGCAGATAGCCTAGTATGAACCTATGAACCTATGAACCTATAAAATTTGTGGTTTTCTCGCAAATCATTTAGGAATGTAGTCACAAAATAATGACAGACATTGAGTTTCAGACTTCATGCCCTTCAGAAAAATGCATGCTAAAGCCAGACCTGTTATTCTATCAACTGTCTATGTTTATACGAGAGCAATTTTTAGTACTGTTTGTATGTTCCCCAATGACCTTGTCCAGATTTCCTGCATTAAGAGGTTGTGAGGCATATGCAAATAAATTGCTTTATAGAATTAGATATAGCCAAACCTCTCAACTGTCCCCGATTTTGGCTCAAAATGTTGCTCTCCCCATAATAATCCCTCTGCAAAATGGCAATTTTGGAAGAAAATGTGGAGGGTTTACAATTAATAAATAATTGTAATGATCAGAGTTATAGTTTACTTTTATTTCAGAAATGCATGTAAATTCTCTTATTTTGTTAGCTGCTCAACTTAACAGTACTAATATTTAAAAAGTGTCCCTTTTTTGACAGGTTCCCAGCTATATTGTGTGGCTATTTTATATTTTTGCATCACATTTTCATCCGTTTTTCATAAAATTGTGGTTTTCTGGCAAATTAGTGGCAAATCATTAAAGAGTGAAGTTAGAAAACAATGCCAGATATTTGAGTTTCAGATTTCATACCCTTCAGAAAATTCATACTAATGCAAGACCTACTATTCTATTATCTTTCTAAGCTTGTAAGAACAATATTTAAAATTTGTCTTTATTTTTGGGCCTTTGTCCCACTTCTATTTATGGCTTTCTCCAGATTTCTTTCTCTGAGGTTGAGAGGTATGATAAATGTGTCAGGGCCATCACCATCAGCCAGAGACATTTCAAATTGTGACATACTTGTTGCACCTCACTCCTCTATGTAGTGACTCTTGATGTGTCCAAGCAAGGCAAGGAGCAGTTATGCAGTGTAAGTGTAAGTGTAAGTGTGCAGAGTATCCCCCCCATTCAAGGTAGACATGAGTGCTACAGTGGCTTGTCATCTGTCCTTAATTTTGCAGTATGTTCTGGCTTTCTGTCATATTTTTATACTGTTGATTTATGTTTCTTATTATTCAGAAAATGCATCTTGTTGCTGTGCTTGTTGCTCTGTGTTTAAGTAGCAATGCTTTAATGACCATCAGGTAAGCTTTTCTGAGATTGTAAGATGCAAGTAAGCTTATAATAAGCATACTATTAAAGAATTACCAACACTGAAAGCCTGTTTGTTGTTGCCATGCTGAGAATATTTACATAACTAGACAATGTATAAGCCTTCGGCACTGAAAGGCGTGTGATAGTTTTTGTAATAAAGGACAGGATCACAGTATTTTCAGAAGCTCATTACATCTGATGGAGACTTGCAGTCATTTTTGCAGGCTTTACCTATAAGCTAAACAGAACGCCAATCTATCATGTGTGGTCCATAACCTGTGCAGTAATCCTTTAAGCAATTTATATTGAGCTGATTTCTTGTTTACTGTTCATTTTTTACTTTGATCATGTTTTCTCCATGAAACAAGTAGATAGCTGTACATACGTGCATAGATTAACACTATTGAAACCGTTTTGTGGGTCATTTTAAGCCTAGCCAATTGCCCCAGGTGAGTTTCAAACCCTGCGTCTGTAAGGTAAACACCTTAACCATTAAGCTAATCTCTGTTCCTTCTGTCAGGCAGCAGGTCTTTTTTGATAAGAAACATTTTTACAAGTGGGGGTATCACAGAGATTGCTACTATCAGCATGTCACTAGGTACTTTTATAAAGCTGAAGATAAACTATAATTAGAACTGCCGAGCAAGGAGAAGTAGTTTGAGTTGAGTGCTGCTTGTTTTTTTATACTTGATTTTGACTGGCATTCCAGTAATTCATTTAAAAAGTAATTTATTTGTTCATGCCTCACAACCTTTTTGTTTCCATCTAGATATTAAGTAAGCTGTCATGTAGCCAATGCATTGAAATAATTTTTTTCTTCTACACTTCATTTTGTCTTGATTAGACTCTCATAATGATGGTTTAGCACCCAGAGCAGCATAATTAAAGTTCCAGTTTTTGTGGTTTTGAGCGTAGCTCTACCCCTTTCTAGTTGGCCATACCCCTTACCATTGGCCCCACCCATTCAGCTGTCTCCTGCAGCCCCCTTTGATTTGAAGTCACCAGCTGCCACTGACTTAAATGCAATAAATCTAAAATCTGGAAACTAAGCTTCACATTAGTGTAAATTTCAAGTGACAATCTTTATATTTTCCTGTTAAATTTTAAGAAGAGAGAAAAACATTTCTGAGGGAAGATGAAGCATTCCAAGGCAACTCAACAAGAAAATTCTATGATAAGGGAGCTGCAACCAGTTCTTATAAATATTCAAGACCTGGTGATTAAAATAGATAAATTGGACTTTTAAAACTGTTAAAATAAAGGAAGACTCAACTAAACAGATTGAAATACTAAATTAAATCATTAAGCAACAAAAGGTTCAGCTTGCAGAATTAGAGGAATCTGTGTCTGATATTGATTGTAGATTAACAGAGGGAGAAAACTATATTGCATTCCTGCTACAGCAAAACAACAAACTTGCTGATAAAATAGATGATCAGGAAAATAGAGCCAGAAGGAACAACATTAGAATCTACAGCATACCAGAATCAATGGAAGGGAATAATATGGTGAACGTTTTATCTACCTAGATTCTCAAATCTTTTAATCTACCAGAAGCCCTTTTTTCTCTATTGAAAGAGCACACAAATCATTATCTACAGTCCCTTCAAACAGAAATCCTCTTCATCCCAGATCTATTATTGTAAAATTCATTTCTAGTCCAGATAAAGACCTTGTCTTAAAACTGACTTGTATCTTTCACCCTTTAAAATAGATCAATCAGATTTGACAATGACTTTTCTTCTATTGTTGTTGTGTCTTCCGGCTTTTCCCAGTTAGGGGTCGCCACAGCGGAACTCCGGTCCGCTAAAGCATGCATTCCCCTTAAAAAATCTTTGAGAAAGGCTGTCATAAAAACACAACTGATCTTTCCTGCCAAACTAAGACTTTGTTTATCAGAAGGGGAGAAGACTTTTGAAACACTTGAAGAAGCTACTCCTTTTGTACAAAATAATAACTTATTAAATCTAGTAGAACAAATGGATTCCAGTGTTACTTTAAAGAAACAAGCGTCAAAAAATGAAAGGTCAGTAAAAGAAAAGAAAGTCTAGAGACAAATAAACAACTTAAAATCATTTTTACTTATATAACAATGAAATTACTTACAGTCTCCTTGAGATCACTCAAATAAGGTAATACATTTTATTTCTAAGTTAAATGTTAACAATAGTTTTGATTTATTAACCATTACAAACTATACAAATAACTTAAAATGGGAACTAATGAACCTTATAAAAATCTTATAGTATAGTACTGTACTGTGACTATGCTTAATTCAATATGATAGTTTAGTAAAGTTGTTTAGTTATTTTCATTATGATGACACTTCTCATTTCTTTCATACCACTATATTAGTTTAATGGGTTAAAATGATCTGTTTCACATAATGCTAAATGAAAATGAAGGCTTTGAATGTCAAAAATGTTTATGCATAAATTGTTTAGCCATTCTTTAGTAATATGACATTTTTTATACTTTTTTTATGTTTATAGTGTTATTTCATTAGTAAATACTATAATTTTAATCTATAAACTAATAATGTATACTTTATGAATGTTTTACACTTAAAGTTAAAAGGCTGTAAAATGGCTTTTTACTTCACTTGCAACAGGTTCATATTACGTTATTGAATTTTTACAAGTTCGAACGCCATATGTTCAAACCCATGTATTCGAACTTGTAAAAGTTTGAATATATAAAAAAAAAAAGAAAAAAAAGAAAAAAACTTACCTGACAGTTGTAAGCAGGGGAGCAAGACCCCCTGCACCCCACACCTCCTGCTCTTTAAATGCACCAACTCCGAGATTGCACTACAGTGCAATAAAGGGAAATCTGCCCCTTCTGCACTGTACTGCATTGTATTGCGATCTCAGAGTTGGTCTATTTAAAGAGCAGATGGTGTGGGGGGTGCAGGGGGGCTTGCCCTCCTGCTTTCAACCATCAGGTAAGTTTTTTCTGTTTTTTATTTTATTTTTTTTATGTATTCAAACTTTTACAGGTTCAAACATATGGGTTTTACCATATGACGTTTGAACTTGTAAAAGTTTGATAACATAATAGGTATCCTTTGCAGCTTGTATAATACACCTGCTAGTGTTTTGTGTTTAAAAGTTTTCCATTTGCAGCTTAAATTCTTGCAAACTTACTTTTGAAGCTTTTCTGAGGTTTTTTGAAGAAAGCTCAAAGTCCTGGATGTTCTGAAAGCCTCCATCTTCATGAAGAACCATTCATGATGCCATTCAGGAAGTAATTTGTGAACTTTGAACTCTAATTTTCATGCTGAACACAACAGACCAATTGGAATTCAAAACGGGCTTTTGGTTGCTTTTCTTTAAAGAAAATTAAAGTTTTATGTGAAAATAAAATGTAAGTATCCGTTTTATCTTTAAAAAAGTTTTAAATAACTGTGTTTATAGTTTAAATGGTTTAAGATTCTTGTGAATTATTTATCTCTGTACAGGGAAAGCTATAAGTGTTACACATGCTCATTTAACTGCTGAACAATATGCTGCTTAGCTAAACTAAATGATATTTTGCAGTGCTAGTTAATTATTGTTGTATAATTATTATAACAATTAATGTTTTGTGTATTTTTACAAATGCTTGACTATTTTAGCTTATCCATATTTAGTTTTATTAACAAGTATCTTTCTTTTCATTTATTTTCATGTATATGCTATATTTCTTCAGTCTTTATTTCTTTCTGCAGTTGCAGAAAATAGACACTTGATGTCATGGGTTGGTTAGTTTGTGGCTTGTATAGAAAACATATCAAGCCTGGAATATTACATTCCGTGCTGAGGGTTTTTGAATTGTACATTGTAAGTGTTTTTAAGCTAAATAGTGTAATTTTTCCATAACAAATGTCATTTTGAATTGTTATAGTAATGACATAGGAAACATTATATAATTGTCACCAATGCAGCATCTGTTATACAATGGCAACTTATAAAATTCCCTCTTTAAATGTAAATGGCCTAAATAACCCTATGAAGAGAAGTAGCATCAACAAATATTTATCTTTGTAAACCACACCAAAAGCAGCACACAGTTGAACGAATACCACACAGAACCGACCAGTGAAAAAATAATTATTTTTTATTAAAATACTCATTAATTCTCTAGCACCTTGGCTATATAAAGCCTTTAACAGGGTACCTAAAAAAATATTTTTCTTTGCTTAAGGCTGATATTGTTTTTCCTCAACAAACACACTTACTGTCAGAGGATTTACATAGACAATTATTAAAATATAAAACAATGGGTGTCCTAATTTTATGGAGAAAAAACTTAAGATTACCAGAGATCATAGAGTCATATTCGAATAATGATAGTATGCTGGGGACAGTAGTAATAAAACTGGGAAATAAACTTTACACCTTTATTAACACTTACTGGATACCTGCTATTGGTACAAAATCTATAAAAAGACATTTAGATACTATGAATTTATACTCTAAATACTATGAATTTATACTCTATGGGTGAAATACTTCTAGCAGGTGATTTTAACTGCATTCTATCACCTACTGATACTACAAACACCAAATCTTTTAAAATGTCTCCAATAGTGAAACATTTAAGCAGTTATATAAATTTAAGAAATTTAAAAGCTATATATGGTAAAAAATCTTCTCATTTAAAATTCTGTCATTATTCATATACGTTTGGTACACACACTAACATAGATAAAGTACTGGCAACCAGCTCTTTACTATCAAAAATAAATGATCTTTTGATTGTCTCATGCCCTTTATCAGATCATAATGCTATTGCTTTTAAAATAACTTTTTGCACTGACATCAAACTTTGGTCAAAGAATCCCTACGTGTATAACAAAAGTAAAAGGCTTTCAAGAATGGATTTTAAATGAAATAAAGCAATTCATGGAAATGAATAACAATGGCAAGGTATCAGATATGATTCTATGGGATACCTTAAAGGAGGTTATATATGCCAAGGTTAAAAGCTGGTATCTATCCAAAAGAAAAGAATGGGACAAGAAGTTAATGGACATACAAAATGACATTGATAAATTAAAACTAAATCTTACATCTAACAATAAATTATCACTAGCTAATAACTATAAACTAAATAAAGAATATCAAGATATCCTACAACATAAAATCTCTATTAGTTTAGAGAAAATCAAGTTACATTCATATTTAGTCAACCCTAAAAGTGTGCAGAAAATTACATTCAGAACAAAATATTTAAATGAGAAAAGTAACATCACAGAAAGTATATATAAAGGCAATAATAAGAGTCTCAGACTTAAAAATATATCATACGGCTTTAAGAAGCATTATGAATGCATTGGCAGCTCTATGGTAAATACAAGTGACAATAAAATTATTGATGACTTTTTAAAAGAAAAGATCCCTCAAAAAAATTATTGAATGACAACATTAGCAAAGTTGATAAAGTCTTCACTTTCAAGGAAGTAAAAGATCAAATGAATACTCTAAAGACTAATAAAGGCCATGCTTAGATGGAGTGATACCAGAACTGTATAAAATGTTACCTGATAATGCATTAAGAGTTCTATTAAATACATTTCAGGAAGTTAAAAATTACATCCTATATTCCACCTTCATGGAAATATTCTCTTGTCTCTCCTATCCTAAAACCTGACAAAGAATCCACTTCATGTTCATTGTACAGACCAATTTCTTTGTTGAATATAACCTATAAGAGTTTTATATCTATTTTAGCAAATATATTATGTACTATACTTTCTGTATTAATAGACAAAGACCAAACACAATTCATAAAAAATAGGAAGGTACAAGATAACATAAGGATCAGTTCTCTAATAAACATAGATAATAAAAAGAAAAATTATCTATAATAAGTTTTGACATAGATAAAACTTTTGATTCTTTAAATTGCTCTTCTTTATTCAAAGTATTACAAGACTATGGGCCGGATTCACTAAGGCTTGCACGGAGTCTAAGAGTAGAGTAAGACTCCAGACATCCAATATGTCTGCTGAGCGATCCAGCAACAGCCGGCAGGGGTGTGTATGAGAGCTCCTAAAACAACTCTTGCACGGACAGTGTTATGTTATGCAAATTACCTCATTTGCTGCTGAAAGCTATGCAAATGAGGTAAATTTGCGATCCAGGAAACACTAACCTGTCCGAGTAAGAGTAGAGTTATTTGCAGAAATGTACTCCATTGGTAATCATCCAACCTTTTTGGAGAGTAGTAAAACACCTTAAAAGTGGTACCATCCTACAAATATACCTGTGGAAAAGAGAACTCCCAGTAATGTGTAGAGCGCGTCATGTTAATACATACTCCTCTAGTATCATGAAGTAGTTGAGTAGGGGTTTGAATCCTGCACTTGATGAGTGTGTGTGTGTGTGTGTGTGTGTGTGTGTGTGTGTGTGTGTGTGTGTGTGTGTGTGTGTGTGTGTGTGTGTGCTCGTGTGTGATCTCCTTGGAGAGGAGCAACCTTTTTGGAGAGTAGTACCCTTGTGAAGGATGTGTGTGTCATCTGCAGAATGCATTATAGGCCACAGTATGCATTTCCAGATGTGGACGGACATATCCCTACTGTGATTGCTTGTACCTAAGAGAGCTATATGGCAAACAGGAGTGGTGTCAGGAATTGGTGCAGGTGAATGCCACTGGTTACTGGCATAGTGTAGTACCTGAAGTATCCAAATGTTACTGTGTGTCCTACATCTGTGTGTCAGTTGTCAAGACATCATCTAACGATTGTTTATGGTCAGGCTGTTGAGGTTATGTATACTACCAAAATGCAAAACAATGACAGATAGTAACAGTATCACCCACAACACAGTGTCAAACCATGTCATACACATGTCATACACACATGTGTACTCAAGTTTCGAAATGTGTGTAGTACAATGCTTACTGGCCACCAAGAGAAACTATGGAGCATTACTGTGTAACACAGGGCATGTCACCCTGCCCATGTGTCCACTATGCACGTACATGCAGACAGTGCACCTCCACCATGTTCACAAATGTACACCTGCAAATCTGTGCTACACACATCCCACTCTCTAACACATGCTGCCAATACTACACACATCAGCCAAGTGGCACGTGGGCGGACAATACACTATTGGAACTAACACTGGTGTAAACAATATTACATTGACAATCATAGCTTTAATGCATTTTGCCTGCTCAGCTACACCTACAAGGATATCATTACACTCTACTGCTGACAACATGCTAACATTGCTATACTGCTGTAAAGTCACCCTGTGCATCAGCACCATGGTAGCCTGTTCCTGCATCAATGTTACAGATGAAAGGAGGTGGCACAGGTTTCATCATATGCACAGGGTGTGTTGTTGTTTTGCCAGAGGCCTACATTGAGCCATACAATCGACATGTATATGTGTGTGTGTGTGTGTGTGTGTGTGTGCGTGTGTGCGTGTGTGTGTGTGTGTGTGTGTGTGTGTGTGTGTGTGTGTGTGTGTGTGTGTGTGTGTGTGTGTGTGTGAGGGCCAAGAGTACTGCTATGGACCAATGTTGATGTAATGTGTGTGGGTATGTGTTCGCCCTAGGTGTCTGTTTTATGTGTGTGTGTGTCTGCATGCACACAGTTCCACCATGTGGCTGCCATATACAGGGATTAGTGAGACAGCTACAGAGTGTACCTGCCAGGCTTTACAGATCACCATCTCTGGCCATGGACATGGTACCTGTGCCTGGCAGGTGTGCTACCGACAGTATCAGGTACTAAGCCAGACTGGGTACTATCCTCA